>NC_135801.1:50709139-50971458 GCF_964213995.1 Mustelus asterias | reverse complement strand
TGCTGCTTATCCTGAGGACTCTTTAAAAGCCTGCTTGGAGCTGCTCTGCAAGCACCTGATGGTGGGTTTGGTCACTTCCTGCCTGCCCTGCTGAGTGATCACTTGTGCTCCTCCAGCCCTTTAAAATGTACATTCAATTCCACGTGTGCCAGTTGCCAACAGATAAGCAGAAGTTGCACACACTTACACTTTCGATTTAGGACCCACACCTCACTGATTAAACTCTGTCCCTATTTTCTCTCCTGGAGGATCTGGCTCCGAATTTTAGACTAGGTTTTTCAACCAATATAAATAGTTTCTCTTTATCAATTGGCGGCACAGTGGTTAGCACTGCTGCCTCACAGTGCCAGAGACCTGGGTTTTATTCTGGCCTTGGGCTGTGTGGCGTTTGCCCATTGCGAACTGCAGTGACCACATCTGCAGCAAGTGTTTTTTTTAATATACTTTTCCAATTCAATCAAATCAAATCCAATTCAGAGTCTCAACAAGTTGAGACATTTCCGATCCAGGCTGACAAGACAGGGCGAGCGACCAAACCACCCAGTCCTGGGCCTGATCTACATGAACCAAGCTGATTGGAGAAGGGGGAGGTTCCTCCTCCAAGACTTGAGCTCATTTGCATCTTAGCCAAAAGGCCGAGATGCCGCTTTTAAAAATTGCTTCATATGAAACATATGAAGCCTCAGCGTAACCTAATGACCTCGACCAAGTGCGGCCGACCATGGGCTGCCGTCCATACACTTGATCTTAGCCAAAAGGCCGAGAAGCGATAGACATCTGCAGCAAGTGTTGGTTGAGTGGTAAACCACTGTTAGTTAGTATCTGTTGTGGTTAGCCACTGTTAGTTAGTATCTGTTATTATCTGTATATGTGGCACATCCCTGCCGGCTCCGCCCAAGACTCCTCCCCCTGGTCCGGGTATAAAGGCGGTGGCTCCTCCCCCTAGCCTTTCGTACGGACCAGATCTCCGACAGGGATGGCTCCAAGTTCTTGTTAATAAATTTGTTCTTGCATACAAAGTAGTCTTTGCTTGATTGATGGTGCATCAATTTTATTAACAAGATTTTAAAATGGAGCAGATGTTAAAACCCGACAGATTGAATCTGGATCCTCAAACTGTAGGAGCGTCAAACACGTTTGATCATTGGCTGAAATGCTTCGAAGACTACATCGACGCCTCCGCTGTTGTCCATTCGGATGCCGAGAAACTACGAGTGCTCCACGGCCGGGTAAGCGACGTAGTATATTCTACGATTCGGGACGCAGAAAATTACAAAGACGCCATCGAACTTTTAAAGGGCCAGTATAACAAATGGCCTAATGAAGTCTACGCGAGACATCTCCTAGCTACACGCAGACGGCAGCCAGGATAATCGGTTGACCAATTCCTGCGCGCGTTGCGACTGCTTGGCCGGAACTGCAACTGCAAGACTGTGACAGCCATCCAATACACAGAGGACTTAATCAGGGATGTCTTTGTTACGGGCATCGGGACGACCTCTATCCGACAACGGCTACTGGAACAGGGTGCGCTGGACTTAAAGAAAACTGTGGAACTGGCCAAATCCTTAGAGGTGACTCCGATTATCTCGAGGCCTTCTCACCTGACCACGTGGGCGCATCGTGGACACCGCAGCTGTCGCTACCCCTGTACTCGGGAGGGCCACAGACCTACGTCGCGCCACGTCCCACCGGTGATCTGACCGCTGCAGCAGCCTCTGGAGGCCCGAAGTGCTACTTCTGCGGCCTGGGTAAGCACCCCCGACAACGCTGCCCGGTGAGGGAGTCGTTCTGCTCTGCGTGTGGGAAGAAGGGACACTACTGTGGATAGTTGGGAACCTGTCTCGGGGGCAGGGAATTCATATGGTGTTCGTGGAAGTGGAAATGAATAGGGTTGGGAAGCATTTTCTGATCAGGGCCATTGTGATCTCCTGGACTCGTTTCGATCGCCTCAGGGGGTCGGAGAGGAATTTCCCAGATTTTATTTTCCCCATATTGGCCCTGGGGTTTTTCACTCTGGGTTTTCGCCTCTCCCTGGAGATCACATGGTCTGGAATGGGGGGGTGGGGGTGAGTTAATAGGTTGTGATGAACAAAGCATCGTAGCTGTGAGGGACAGCTCGGTGGATAGGATATTGGTATGTAGATAGGTTGGAAAATTGGGCGGGGATCCTGGATTCAGGATTCAATCCTGGACCGGGGAGCGGCGCGGGCTTGGAGGGCCGAAGGGCCTGTTCCTGTGCTGTATTGTTCTTTGTTCTATGCCAAAGTCTGCCGTAAGTCCATCTCCAAATCCACGAGCGCCGCGTGTGACCCGCCATCTTGGATGACCCCGGCCGCGTGCGACCAGCGGGGGCCGCCATCTTGGACGACCCCGGCTGTGTGCGACCCGCGGGGGCCGCCATCTTGGATGATGTCATTGGCCGCCGGCGACCCGCGGGGGCCGCCATCTTGGATGAATTCGGCCGTGAGCGACCAGCAGGGGCCGCCATCTCCTACCTCATCAGCCCCCTATGACTACCTGCAAGATCCAACGGTGGCGTCGGTTACCCTGGACCAGTCCAAGCTTCATCGTCTCGCCAAGTCCAGGATGGACATCGAGGTAAATGGGCACAGGGAGCATTGTTTGTTTGACAGTGGGAGTACGGAGAGCTTCATTCACCCTGATACGGTGAGTCGATACACCCTTTCCGTGCAGCCCGTCAAGCAAACGATCTCCTTGGCATCGCAGACCCGCTCTGTAAATGTCCTCGGGTACTGCGTGGTGACCCTGAAAGTGCGGGGCACAGTATACAAGAACTTCAGGCTCCTCGTGCTGCCACATCTCTGCGCTGCTGTACTCCTGGGGCTAGATTTCATGACCCATCTGAAGAGTGTCACTATACAGTATAATGGGCCTTTTCCCCTGCTCTCTGTCTGAAATCAGCGGCATCTAAATTGCCCACTGCGCACCACCTGCAGTCTCTCGACCCTTAAAATCACCCCTCCCTCCTTGTTTGCAAATCTCTGTCCTGACTGCAAGCCCATCGCCACCAAGAGCAGGCGGTATAGTGCTGGAGACAGGGCCTTTATCAGGCCCGAAGTCCAGCGGCTCCTCAAGGAAGGGATCATCCAGGCCAGTACCAGCCCCTGGAGAGCACAAGTGGTAGTCGTTAAGACTGGGGAGAAACGCAGAATGGTCATTGACTACAGTCAGACCATTAATTGATACACGCAGCTGGACGCGTACCCTCTTCCCCGCATATCTGACATGGTCAATCAGATTGCACAATAGTCGAGAAGAAAATGAAAGCGTACAAAAGGTTCAGAGAGCTTGGCAAAGATAGGGATCCAGATGAGTATACGGCTTGTAGGAAGGGACTAAAGAAGGAAATTAGGAGAGCCAGAAGGGGTCACGAGAAGGCCTTGGCAGGTAGGATTAAGGAAAACCCTAAGGCGTTCTATAAATATGTGAAGAGTAAAAGGATGAGACGTGAAGGAATAGGGCCTATAAAAGGTGAAGGCGGGAAAATCTGTACGGAACCAGTAGAAATGGCAGAGGTGCTGAATGAGTATTTTGCCTCGGTTTTCACAGAGGAGAAAGACCTGGGTGGATGTACTGCGGGCTTGCGGTGGACTGAAAAGATTGAGTATGTGGAATTTAACAAAGAGGTTGTGCTGGAATCTTTGAATGGCATCAAGATAGATAAGTCGTCGGGTCCGGATGGGATGTACCCCAGGTTATTGTGGGAGGTGAGGGAAGAGATTGCAGAGCCCCTGGCGATGATCTTTGCGTCGTCGATGGAGATGGGGGAGGTGCCGGAGGATTGCGGATGTGGTTCCTATTTTCAAGAAGGGGAATAGGGATAGCCCAGGAAATTACCGACCGGTGAGTCTAACCTCAGTGGTTGGTAAGCTGATGGAGAAGATCCTGAAGGACAGGATTTATGAGCATTGAGAGAGGTTTAGTATGCTCAAGAATACTCAGCATGGCTTTGTCAAAGGCAGATCGTGCCTTACGAGCCTGGTGGAGTTCTTCGAAAATGTGACTAAACAACATTGACGAAGGGAAAGCGGTAGATGTGGTTTATATGGATTTTAGCAAGGCGTTCGATAAGGTCCCCCATGCGAGGCTTCTAGAAAAAGTGAGAGGGCATGGGATCCAAGGGGCTGCTGCCCTGTGGATCCAGAACTGGCTTGCCCAAAGGAGGCAGAGAGTGGGTATAGATGGATCTTTTTCTAAATGGAGTTCTGTCACCAGTGGTGTGCCCCAGGGATCTGTTCTGGGACCCTTGCTGTTTGTCATTTTCATAAATGACCTGGATGACGAAGTGGAGGGTTGGGTTGGTAAGTTTGCCGGCGACACGAAGGTTGGTGGGGTTGTGGATAGTCTGGAGGGATGTCAGAAGTTACAGAGGGACATAGATTGGATGCAAGACTGGGCGGAGAAGTGGCAGATGGACTTCAACCCAGATAAATGCATAGTGGTCCATTTTGGCAGGTCAAATGGGATGAAGGAGTACAATATAAAGGGAAAGATTCTTTGTACTGTAGAGGATCAGAAGGACCTTGGGGTCCGGGTCCATAGGACTCTAAAATCGGCCCCGCAGGTGGAGGAGGTGGTTAAGAAGGCGTATGGTGTGCTGGCCTTTTATCAATAGAGGGATTGAGTTTAGGAGTCCAGGGATAATGATGCAGCTATATAAGACCCTCGCCAGACCCCACTTGGAGTACTGTGCTCAGTTCTGGTCGCCTCATTACAGGAGGGATGTGGAAAAGATTGAAAGGTTGCAGAGGAGATTTACAAGGATGTTGCCTGGATTGAGTGGCATGCCTTGTGAGGATAGGCTGAGGGAGCTCGGTCTTTTCTCCTTGGAGAGACGTAGGATGAGAGGAGACCTAATAGAGGTATACAAGATGTTGAGAGGCATAGATCAGGTGGACTCTCAGAGGCTTTTTCCCAGGGTGGAAATGGCTGCTACGAGAGGACACAGGTTTAAGGTGCTGGGGGGTAGGTACAGGGAAAATGTTGGGAAGTTTTTCACAGAGAGGGTGGTGGGCGAGTGGAATCGGCTGCCGTCAGTGGTGGTGGAGGCAAACTCAATAGGGTCTTTTAAGATACTCCTGGATGAGTACATGGGACTTAATAGGATGGAGGGTTATAGGTAGGCCTAAAAGGTAGGGATATGTTCGGCACAACTTGTGTGGCCGAAGGGCCTGTTTTGTGCTGTAGTTTTTCTATGTTTCTAATATCGGGTGTTCTCCACCATTGACTTGAAGTTGGCATACCACCAGCTCCCTTTCCGCCTGGAGGACTGCCAATATACGGCTTTCGAGGTGGATGGTCGCCTTTACCACTTCCTTAGGGTCCCTTTTGGCGTCACCAACGGGGTCTCGGTTTTCCAGCGTGAAATGGACTGAATGGTAGACCAGAACGGGCTGCGGGCCACCTTCCCGTACCTGGATAACGTCACCATCTGTGGCCATGATCAGCAGGACCACGATGCCAACCTCCACAGATTCCTGCACACGGCTAGCCTCCTTAACTTGACCTACAATAAGGAGAAGTGCGTATTCCGTACACATCGCCATCCTCGGGTACGTAGTGGAGAATGGAGTCATCGGCCCCGATCCCGACCATATGCGTCCCCTCCTGGAACTTCCCCTCCCCACTAACCTCAAAGCACTGAGATGATGCCTGGGTTTCTTCTCGTACTATGCACAGTGGGTCCCCAACTATGCGGATAAAGCCCGTCCGCCCATAAAATCCACCTCTTTTCCCCTGCCGGCAGAGGCCCGTCTGGGTTTCGACCGCATCAAAGCTGACATCGCGAAGGCCACGATACACGCTATAGACGAATCCATCCTGTTCCAAGTGGAGCGCGATGCGTCTGACTTCGCCCTAGCCGCCACCCTTAACCAGGCGGGCAGACCCGTGGCCTTCTTTTCACGAACCCTCCAGGGCCCCGAAATTCGACACTCCTCTGTCGAAAAGGAGGCCCATGCCATAGTGGAAGCTGTACGGCACTGACGCCACTATTTAGCTGGTAAACGGTTCACCCTACTCATGGACCAACGATCCGTTGCCTTCATGTTCAACAATACGCAGCGGGGCAAGATCAAAAACGATAAGATATTGCGGTGGAGAATCAAACTCTCCACCTACAATTGCGATATCTTGTATCGGCCCGGGAAGCTCAATGAGCCACCTGACGCCCTGTCCCGTGGAACATGTGCCAGTGCGCAGGTGGACCGGTTGCAGGCTCTCCACAACGACCTCTGCCACCCAGGGTTCACCAGGTTTTTTCACTTCATTAGAGCCCGTAACCTGTCCTACTCCGTTGAGGATGTCAGGTCTATAACTCGAAATTTCCAGGTCTGCGCGGAACGGCAGCCGCACTTCTACCGACCAGACAGGGCACACCTCATAAAAGCCACCCGCCCCTTTGAACGCCTAACCATTGACTTCAAAGGCCCCCTCCCCTCATCTGATCGCAACATATATTTCCTCAATGTCATTGACGAGTATTCACGTTTCCCCTTCGCTATTCCCTGCCCAGATATGTCCTCGGCCACGGTCATCAGGGCCCTGCGCAGCCTCTTCACTCTGTTCGGTTTCCCTAGCTATATCCAAAGCGACTGGGGATCCTCCTTCATGGGTGATGAACTGCGACGGTACCTGCTCTCCAAAGGTATAGCCTCGAGTAGGACTACTAGCTACAACCCCCGGGGAAACGGACAGGTTGAGAGAGAGAACGCAACAGTCTGGAAGACCGTTTTACTAGCGCTCCGGTCTAAAGGCCTTCCAGTCACCCGCTGGCAAGAGGTCCTACCGGAGGCACTACACTCCATTAGGTCCTTCCTGTGCACGGCAACCAATGCCACCCCCCACGAATGGATGTTCGTGTTCCCCAGGAAGTCTTCCTCGGGGACTTCACTACCGTCGTGGCTGGCATACCCGGGCCCGTCCTGCTTCGGAAGCATGTCAGGACCCGTAAGTCTGACCCCTTGGTCGAAAGGGTTCAACTCCTCCACGTCAACCCCCAGTACGCCTATGTGGCGTACTCCGATGGGCGGGAGGACACGGTATCTATCCGAGACCTAGCACCCGCAGGTGACTCAGGGACCACTATGGCCCCCAACCCCTCACCTCCAATCCCCAACTTTGTCCCTACCACATCAGAACCACTATTCACTCCTCTCACCCCCGTATACAGCTCGCCTGAGCCCCAGGAATTGCCACCACGCACTCGATGATCGGAAGAGACTACTGATGACAACAACGTCCTGGTGCTTGAAACAACACCGCAGCCACCTGAACCTACATCGGAACCGGCAGTACGGCGGTCGCAGCGGCAGAGCAAGCCCCCGGATAGACTGAACCTGTAGATATTGTTTATTCTGCCTCACCCCCGACGGACTCTTTTTTTTAAAACAGGGGGTGAATGTGGTAAACCACTGTTATCTGTTGTGGTTAATCACTGTTAGTTAGTATCTGCTATTATCTGTATATGTGGCACATCCCTGCCGGCTCCGCCCAAGACTCCTTCCCCTGGAGCGGGTATAAAGGCAATGGCTCCTCCCCCTAGCCTTTAGTACGGACCAGATCTCCGACAGGGATGGCTCCAAGTTCTTGTTAATAAAAGCCTATTTGTTCTTGCATACAAACTAGTCTTTGCTTGATTGATGGTGCATCAGGTTGCTCGAAGAACTTCGGCTCAGAATTAATGAGCTGGAGTCTGAGCTTCAGATGCTGTGGCACATCCGGGAGGGGGAGAGTGACCTGGACACTTTATTTCAGGAAGAGGTCACACCCGGTAGATTAAGTATCTCAAATTCGGCCAGTGACAACAGGGTGTGACTGCAAGTGAGGCAGGTAGGGGGATTCTAAATTCAGGTACAGAGCAGCCTCAACTCTTTACCTTGTCAAACAGGTATGAGGTACTTGTTCTCTATGTGGATGAGGAAGAGGGCTATAGGGAGGATGAACTCACCGACTACTGCATCATGGTACAGGCGGCCATTCAAGAGGGGGGAGCAAAAAGACAAGTGGTAATTGTCAGAGACTCTATAATTAGGGGGATTGATAGCACCCTTTCTAAGCCGGATCATGAGTCCCACATGGTACGTTGCCTGCCTGGTGCCAAGGTAAGGGACATCTCTGATCGACTTGAAAGGATAGTGGAGTGGGAGGGGTAGGATCCAGTTGTTGTGGTCCACATTGGGAAAATCAAGATAGGCAAGACTAGGAAAGAGGACCTGTTTGGGGATTACTTGGAACTAAATTAAAGAACAGTTCCTCAAGAGATATAATCTCTGGATTACTACCCAAGCCATGTGTGAATTGGCACAGGGATGAGAAAATTAGGGAAGTGAACACGTGGCTAAAGGAGTGGTACAGGAAAGGGTTCCAGTTCATGGGGCATTGGCATCAGTATTGGAACAGGAGGGATCTGTACGTAGGGTGGGCCTACACCTGAACCGATCTGGGACCAGTGTTCTAGCGGAAAGGATAAATAGGGTGGTCACAAGGACTTTAAACTAGCAAGATTGGGGGGGGGGGGGGGAGCGGGGAGGGAAGGGAAGGGTAAAACTATGGGAAGTATAATGATGAATAGAAGGCAAAGCAACAGATTAGCAAGTGGAGAGAAAGTTTCAACTACATGGAAAATGACAAAAAAAGTTAAAAGGGAGAAGAACTCAGGAGATGTTATTAATAAAGGTGTTAGGATTCAAAAAGGTAGACAAACTAGCATAAAGGCATTTTACCCAAATGCTCGTAACATTCGAAACAAGGCAAATGAGTTGACGGCACAAATCATCATGAATGAGTATGATTTAGTGGCCATTACAGAGACATGGTTGCAAGGTGGTCACGACTGGGAGTTAAATATCAGACTACATCAGGGGTGTCAGACTATTCGGAAGGACAGACAGGAAGGTGTAGCTCTGATATTTAAGGATGACATCAGAGCGGTAGTGAGAGATCGTATAGATTCTATCGAGAAAAGCGTTGAATCCATTTGGGTGGAAATTAGAAATAGTAAGCAGGAAAAAGTCACTGATAGGCATAGTCTATAGGCCGCCAAATAATAACATCACAGTGGGGCGAACAATAAACAAGGAAATAACTGATGCATGTTAAAATGTTACGGCAATTATCACGGGGGACTTTAATCTACATGTTGATTGGTCAGTCAAGGCAGTCTTGAGGAGGAGTTCATAGAATGTATCCCCAATAGTTTCCTCGACCGGTATGTAATGGAACCAACGAGGGAGCAAACTATCCTAGATCTGGTCCTGTGTAATGAGACATGAATAATTAATGATCTCACAGTTAGGGATTCACTGGGAAGGAGCGATCACATTATTGTTGAAGTTAAAACACAGATGGAGCGTGAGAAGGTAAAATCCAATACCAGTGTCTTAAACAAAGGAGGCTACAATGGGATGAGGGAGGAGTTGGCTAAGGTAGACCGGGAACAAAAACTTTATGGTGGGACAATTGAAGAACGATGGAGAACTTTCAAAGCTATTTTTCACAGTGCTTAGCAAAAGTATATACCAGCGATAAGGAAGGACTGTAGAAAAAGGGATAATCAGCCATGGATATCTAAGGAAATAAAGGAGTGTATCAAATTGAAAGAAAATGCATACAAAGTGGCAAAGATTAGTGGGAAACTAGAGGACTGGGGAATCTTTAAAGGTCAACAGAAAGCCACGAAAAAAGCTATAAAGAAAAGTTAGATTGAGAGTAAACTAGCTCAGGATATAAAAACTGAAAGCAAAAGTTTCTACAAATATATAAAAAGAAAAAGAGTAACTAAGGTAAACATTGGTTCTTCAGAGGGTGAAAAGGGGGATTTAATAATGGGAAATGGCCGAGGCTTTGAACAGGTATTTTGTGTCGGTCTTCACAGTGGAAGACACAAATAACATGCTAAAAATTGATGACAAGGAGGCTATGGCAGGTCAGGGCCTAGAAACGATCATTATCACTAAAGAAGCAGTGTTAGGTAGGTAATGGGGCTAAAGGTAAACAAGTCTTCTGGCCCTGATGGAATGTATTGGGTACTAAAAGAGATGGTGGGGGAAATAGCAAATGCACTCGTGGTAATTAACCAAAATTCACTGGAGTCTGGGGCGGTTCCAGCAGATTGGAAAACAGCAAATGTGACACCACTGTTTAAAAAGGAGGTAGACAAAAAGCAGGCTACCAAAGGCTGGTTAGCTTAACTTCTCTCATGGGGAAAATGCTTGAATCTATCAAGGAAGAAATAGCAAGACATCTGGATAGAAATTGTCCCATTGGGAAGACTCAGGATGGGTTCATGAAAGGTAGGTCATGTTTAACTAATTTAGTGGAATTCTTTGAGGACATTACAAGCGCGGTAGACAACGGGGAATCGGTGGATTTTCAGAAGGCATGCGACAAGGTGCTGCACAAAAGGCTGCTGCATGAGATAAAGGTTACGGGTAATGTATTAGCATGGATAGACGATTGGTTAACTAAAAGCAAAGAGTGGGGATAAATGGGTGTTTTTCTGGTTGGCAATCAGTGACTAGTGGTGTGCCTCAGGGACTGCAATTGTTTAAAATTTACAAAGATGATTTGGAGCTGGAGACCACGTGTAGTATGTCAAAGTTCGCAGATGACACCAAGATGAGTAATAGAGAATTCCAGAAAATACAATCCTAGTTGGTGTAATGTCGCCACCTAAATTAACCCAGGTATAATTATTTTATATTTGTTTTAAATTAAAATCTGCTTCCAGACCGCTTGCTTTAAAGGTACTTTAATTTGTTTTGACTTCATTTATGTAAAATGTTACGACATATAAACTCCTGGGGAAGTGCAGAATATAATTAGGTATATAAGATCTATAAGAAGGTTCTACAAGGAGGAAGAGAGCGAAATGATAAGAAAAGTACTATTAGATACCACATTATTAAATGTTCTGATGTCTATTGTCAGAAAATCCTGTAATCTGGTACTCATTATGTGAATGTTAGTTCTTACAAATAAAACATCACATGCCCATAGGTATTGTGTGAGGTCACTGTACTAAAGAATACCATATTCTCAGCTGCTTGAATAGGAGTAACCCGTGGAATCACAACACAGTGACCAATTATTTTCAGCAGATACAGATGCAATGATTCACCACCTCATAAATTTTTAAAAAACCTGCCAAGCTGACAAGCTCCATTAATATTTGATCTTGTTCCAGAATAGATATACTTGCATTAATGTCTCTCTGTACTTCGGACAATATGTGGAAATTAACGAAGGCTCCAAAAATACAATGAACTCAATCCATGTTGATATGCTTGCAATGCATAAACAAAGTGTGCTGCAGGAATGGTCATGTCACAGATTGGGACATGATTTTCAGCTCAAAACCCTTACATCAGCTGGTTTGTTACAGGTTGGAGTTTTTGAATAACTGACGCAGTCTCCTCAGTCTCCACTTGGGAATCCAAGAGGGGCCATGGAGAATGGTTACAGCAGTATCTGTGACCTCCAAATGTTTAGCATAGTTGGAGTCGTGGTGTTAGTTGAAATTATTCTTTTTTGACAGAGCATATATCTTGCGATACACCGGCTTTCATTTTTAAATCACCCTCTTCACCAGTCTCGGCTTCATGCAAAGAATGCACGTGTGTTGTCTTCAGTGGTGCTCAGTAAGTGATAGAAATTGTATCATTCATCACATATTTGCCATTTATGTGGGATTAAAATGTCATCCCATACTTTGGTGGACGTTTTCTACATCAACCCTCATATTTGGCTGCTGGTGATATAGGTAGTGAGGCAAACAGGGAGCAGCACCTGACAACATCTATGGCAAATGTTATATTTTCTTCATTACTTTAATTGTGCTGCAGTTCACTAGCACCAAGGACTGTTTCAGCTTTCCAATGTTTATCTAAGAGCACCTTAAATGATCTTCTTTAGTTGGCACTGCCAAGAGAATGATATCCCCTCCCAGATCACAACAATGCATCAGACTCTCTGATCATTTATCAATTGTGGCTTGGACACTGTAGATCTGCCTGGCTAAAAGATGTGGGGAGCGATTCTCCCAGCCTGTTGCACTGCTCGAGTAGCGCAGCAGGCCCAGGAGACATCAGCGGGGGCCATTTCATGGGTTTCCCGTTGGGCATCATGTCCTCCGTGAGTCTCCCAGACGAAGATTTCCAGCGTAACCAACTCTGCACCGAGGTTGGGACTGTTGGGAGGGATCGGGATATCGGGGCTGGCCAGGTGGGGGCCGGGGAGATCTGGGCTGGCTGGAGGGGTTCTGAGGCGGTGGTGGAGTCAGTAGGACAGCGATGGGGGGTTGCGGGGCTGGCCAGCAATCTGGAGGCCGGCAATGCGGGGCCACTGTGCATGCACTAATCTCCGTGCTGACACTTCAGCACATGTTCAGTGGCTCGCTCAGCACTATGTTGCCGGCCTCTTGGGCGGGAATAGGCTTGGTCCACAGATTTCCAGAGTGAATCACGCTGAGGCTAGCGGAATTTACTCCCACTTTCCTGCAAATTGGGGGCTTAGAATTTTTTGGGGAGAATCCCGGCCCTGATTACTGTGCATAACATAAAAAGATCAAACTCAGTTTCAATCTTTCATTTGATGCCTGTTATCTTCAAGCTAAGTTGACCCCAAAGTGACTTTGCCCATCTTCCTCCCTCCAACCCCACAACTATAATTTGCATTCACATAGCTTCTCGCTCCTTGAACATAGTAAAACATCTCAAAGTATGTCACAGGAGCATTATCAGACAAAATTTGACAATGCACAACATAAGATCCAGTTCAAAGATGTGTAGTTTAGGTGGATTGGCCATGCTAAATTGCTCCTTATGTTAGATACATTAGGCATGAGAAAAGTATGTGGTGTTATGGGGATCGGGCAGGGGAGAGGGCCTGGGTAAGATACACTGTCAGAGAGTTGGTGCAGAGCTGATGGGCTGAATGGCCTCTTCTGCACTGTAGGGATTCTATGATAAGCTAATATTAGTACAGGTGACCAAAAGCTTGGGCAGAGTGTCTTAGAGGAGGAGAGAGCGATGGAGAGGATTGCAGGGTGGGGGGGCTGTGAATTCTAGAGTGTAGGGACAAGGCAGCTGAAGGCATGGCCACCAGTGGTGGAGCAAATAAGATCATGAATGCTCAAGAGGCCAGAAATGGAGAAGTGCAGAGATATTAGAAGGTTGTAAGACTGGAGGAGATAGAGATAGCACTGATTGAGACCATGGAGGAATTTGAAAACAAGAATGAAAATTTTAAAATTGCAGCATTGCTGAACCAGGAACCAACAATGTAGGCCAACGAGCACAGAAATAATGAGTGAACATGGATTGGGGCAAGTTTGGATAGAGACAGCAGATACAGTCATTTATTAGCTTCATGTATTAAATAAGTTACACTCTTAAGATAATTTCCTTGGCACTGCAGCACTACTTTTCAAATCTGAAGTAAAATTACAGGGGACTTAAGTGTATGTTATATAAAGCATGCTGCATTGCGGGAAGTAAATTTGCAAAGTTGCAATTTAATGATTGAGTTCACAAGATATCATAAATTATATGGGCCATTATTTATCTGAACCTCTTGGTGCTTTAGGTGCTAGATTTTGAATAATAATTCAGAACTTCACAAGATACCAGCTTTTTGATGCTGAATTGTAGTGGATTTGATTATTTTTCATATAATGTGCAACAATTACAAATATAAATTAATTTGTCTGATTTATAATTGAGAAATTCCGTTTATCCGATTAAATATGTCTTTGGTAAATATGAACAGATACTCTCACAGCAACAATCATTGCAAACATTTGGTTGATTACCTAATTCATCTTCTCCAAATCCTAAAACCGTTCCTGAGATATGACCGCTAAGAGAATTTTTGCAGGTGGTGCTACTGCCAAAGCACAAGGCTCGTTCTTGCCAGAGTTTGTTCAAAGAGTTTTGTTGAAGGCTCATCAGTTGCCTGAAATTATGCAGAAAATTGATTATCCATACATTATACAAATACTTTGATCTATAGCTGCTCCCAATCATAACTAGGTATTCTGAAATAAATATGTGGGATTTTCTGAAATATCTCATAACATTTAAGATATTCAAATTAAATTACCTATTGGCACCAGGGATTTTGAGTTTTGCTAAAACACTACTGCAGTAAAACAACATTAGTTAGGTATTAAAATTTTAATCATAGCAATGATTACAATGTTAATATCTACATTAACTGGACACAGTCAGAAGTCTCACAACATCAGGTTAAAGTCCAATAGGTTTATTTGGAATTGCAGGCTTTAGGAGCTCTGCTCCTTCACCTGATGAAGGAGCAGCGCTCCGAAAGCACGTGACTCCAAATAAACCTGTTGGACTTTAACCTGGTATTGAGAGACTTCTTACTGTGCCCACCCCAGTCCAATGCCGGCATCTCCACATCATACATTAACTGGAGGAATCCAAATTCCTGTCCAATCCAAAAATCTCATGCGAACGAGGAAAACATGAACCATACATAAGAATCCCAATCAGAGAATCGCTGTAAGTTGGCTAGCACAATGCGAATTAATCTTTGGACTGGATTTTACTTTATATGTCATCTCTTTCAGCTCTGACTTTAGTTATAATTCTAAATATCAGTGCAAATACAAGATATCATCCCCTGAAGTTCAAATCATGAAGTGCATTGCCATAGTAGTCCAAAAATGTGTTGAAAACTGTACCTTTAATTACAAAAGTAAACACAATAAATTGGATCCGATGCATTTAGTTGTATCTTACAACTGGTGTACTGCAACACTTAAGGCTATTACAATCTGTTTTGACTAACTGCCAATTGCAGCAGAACATGGTCGCAAAGACTGCTGACGATTTTGAGAACATTACGCCAATTTCAGTTTCACAGGTGTTCTTACCTACACAATGTTGGTTAAAGCCATCAGAAAGCCAACTCTTGGGTGGTAAGTTTCTCTAACACATTCAGAACACCTTTAATAGCTCCAAAGGGTTTATATTGGCAACAACATACAGTTATGAGATCAATATCACTTTTATACTGGCACAAGGCTGTATGTATAAACAAAGGCTCCCAGACCCCTTGAAAGACTTACAAGTTAAAGAACACATGCTTGGAAAACTGAGTAGAGTTATGAAAGCAAAAAACAGAACATTTCCAACCGTATAATCCAAAAGACGTACAATGGAATATTAAGCAAACATTATTACATCCAATGGACACAACAGAGGGGAACGTTCTGAATCTGGATGAAAGGAACTCCACTCCCCACAAAGTTACCAGCAAGGCTGCAGGTATTGGCAGAGTTGAATCATTTGAGTAATTTTTATCATCATCACTTAGGCAGTAATCTGATGGAGCAAATTGCCTATCCATTGTAGAAACTGCCTCACATTCATTCCATTGATTTCAAAGAAATAAAATGTTGTCAGTTTTACAATGAGCAAACAATCCACTCCACTTGACAGTATGTAAAAAATTACTTTCCCTCCCAATTCAAGTCTGAAGATACAAAATTCAAGCTAAGGAGGAAATAATAATCAAAGCAGTTGCCTTTAGGTACACAGTTCATTTGAGTATTGCCTATTCATGCCAGTTACCTCGGTGTGAAACCGAGTGGTTTGATTAAATGCTGTTAGGAGTAAGACCTTTACAACCAGGAAGTTTGTCAATCTGAATACAGTGCAAGTAAATGTGAAACTTGCAGTACAATACAAAACTCTGATATTAGTCGGAACTAAATTAACAGATTTACTCAGAGAAGTGTTAGGAATACATGTGGGGAAGGGAACAAAATTGTACTGTACAATGGGAGCGCTCTGCTCAACTTTTGGTTAAAGGACAATTGGCCTTGGACTTCTGGTTGAGGCTTGGGAATGCCAAAAAATTGAAATTGCTCCATTATCCAATATAGACAGTCTTCAAACAAAAGCAGAAATACTGGAAATACTCAGCAGAGCTGACAGCATCTATGGAAAGAGAAACAGAGTTAACTGACAGGATTTTCCCAGTTACAGGGTGATGAGCTGAGAGGCCAGGGTGAAGGTGGGGGCAGGTGCAGAGGCTGAGAAAAAGCAGGGGGACACATTGGGAATATTGCCCCATTGCAGTTCCAGCACTGGAAAAGTTTCCCATTGACTAGTTATCCTCCAGAGATGGGCAAAAAAAATAAAGATCCTATTAAGGGTACATTTTCCTGAGCCACCAGCATTTGACCAGCAATGAAACAGCCCCCATGTTTTCTGGGCCCTCTGATTTTATTTGCTTTTACTTCCCTCACTGAAGGCACTTCTATTTTGAAACATCCTGTTGCTCCCAATCTGCCTCAGCTGTGCTCATCTCTCATGGTAGGCTTGCCATGGTTCCAATAAGGAGGCCGCCTGCAGCAAAATTGATGAGCCGAATCTGATGCCGTCAAGTGCAGGCTCAGGACCTTGGTTTGGTGCTGTTTTGGGGTCATGAAATAATGGTAAAATCCTGCCCAATGTTTCAGGTTGATGAGCTTTCTACAGAACTGGTTCAGTCAAATGAAAAATGATTGACTTGAAATGGTGTTGATTTTTGAATCGGGATCCAGAAGCCAACTCCTCAATAATTTCCCTAACCTGGGCTGCAACAGCAAGATGCACTGCAACAGTTCCTCAAGGCTCCTTTGACAACACTTTCCAAACCCATGATCTCTACTATCTAGAAGGACAAGGGCAGCAGGCACATGGGAACACCACAACCTGCAAGTTGCTCTCTAAGTCACACACCACCCTAACTTGGCAGCTCACCACCATCTTCTCAAGGGCAGTTAGGAACTGGCCACAAGTGCTGGCCTTGCCAGTGATGCTCACATACCATGAAAGAAGGAATAAAAACAGTGTCCTTCATGCAATGTTATTCTGAAAAGTAAATGTTCCAATTGGGCCAGAAGCGAGATTGGCACCCAATTAGTGGTGACTGTTACCAGGAGGCAGGAGCTGCCTGCAGAGTATGAGCAGTAAAGGCAAAGGCATCCATGATTGGCCTTGCTGCTGTCTTGCTGGAGAGCAGGCATCGCCTCAGAGAACCAGTATCTTCACTGTAAACAAAAGTAGCCAAAGTGGCCAAATGAGAGGCAAATGTCCATGATCTGGTGCAAGATCCCCAAGGTCCCAATACCTTTCACCACAAAAAAAGCTTTCATTTTTTCCCTTATTGAACCTAGTAGCTGTGCACTGCCATGCACTAGGCTCTGACAAAGGGCCATCCAGACTCAAAACATTAGCTCTATTCTCTCTCCACAGATGCTGTCAGATCTGCTGGGATTTTCCATCATTTTCTGCTTGTGTTGCACCAGACGGTTTTGATTTGCCACTTTCCAAATTCGGTTCTCGGCCTCGCCAGCCTGTTAACAAGTTCCTCAAAGAGCTCAACAGGTGATTAACTGAGGCATACAAGCTCCTGACTCCCTTCCACCCACACTCACTTTGAAACTGGAATGCGTCTTGGAAGCATTGGGATCGAGAATCATTTTAAAACCATGCCTACACCAGTTCCTGGTCAGACTGAATATTCCTTTCTCCACAAATGCTGTCAAACCTGCTCAGTATCTGGAACATTCTTTTTTATTTCAGGTTCCATAATTTGCAGTACTTTGCTTTCATATGACATCAAAAAATTATCAATTCAAGGGTAGTTTCTGAGTTAAAATACAGTTTCTCAAGCTTCCATAGTCCTGCTGTAACTTAAATATGTCAACGATTTGTAGTTTGTTTGAAATACAACAGATATAATGAAACAATGTATCATGGCTAAAAATGAAGTAAAAATTTCACACACATAATATATACTGAGAGATATAAGCCTATTTTAAATTAATCCTCTCATCATGGGCGGGAGAAGATTAGATGTGTGGATAGAGACTTAAATATAGGCGCATTCCTCATAATGCTGCACATGCTCAATTACCTTTATATAGTGGGAGATATCATCACATCTGCAGGGCATAAGGTGGAGAAATGGGATACTTTATTAACATATTTAGATTAGGGTCCCACATTGAGAGCCCAACTTAAATCTCACTGCTGCCTCCCAGGTTTCCCAGGGATTGGAAACCAGTGAAAGGTGGGGCAAGCTGCCAGCCACACAATGTAATGCCTTTATAGCACGTGTGGGCTGGGGAAACAGGTGTGCCCTCTGGCCCCTTTTTGACCTAACAATTGCAGATGCTCTCTCTCTCTCTCTAGCCCCAACAGCTCTCTCTCGTTCTCCCCAGTCCTGCGCCTCTCTCTCTCTCTCCAGAACTACGGCTCTCTCTCTCTCCAGTTCTGCGCCTCCCTCTCTCTCTCCAGAACTGTGGCTCTCTGTCTCCAGTCCTGCATCTCTCTCTCTCACTCGCTCCAGTCCTGCGCCTCCCTCTCTCGAACTGCGCCTCTTTCTCACTCTCTCCAGTCCTGCGTTGCTCTCTCTCTCTCTCTCTCTCTATCTCCAGTCCGCACCTTTCTTTCGCTTTCTCAGTCCTGCGCATCCCTCTCGCAGTCTCCAGTCCTGCGCATCACTCTCACTCTCTCCCTCCAGTCCTGTGCCTCCATCTCTGTCTCTCCAGTTCTGTGCCCCTCTCTCTCTCTCTCTCCAGTCCTGCGTCTATCTCTCTCTCTCCAGTGCTGCGCCTCCCTCTCTCTCTCTCTCCATCTCCAGTCCCGCGCTTCTCTCTCTCTCTCTTTCCAGTCCCGCGCCTCTCTCTCTTTCCAGTCCTACACCTCTCTCTCTCTCTCTCTCTTTCCAGTCCTGTGCCTCTCTCTCTCTCTCTTTCCAGTCCTGCGCCTCTCTCTCTTTCCAGTCCTGCTCCTCTCTCTCTCTCTCTTTCCAGTCCTGTGCCTCTCTCTCTCTTTCCAGTCCTGCGCCTCTCTCTCTCTCTCTTTCCAGTCCTGCGCCTCTCTCTCTCTTTCCAGTCCTGCGCCTCTCTCTCTCTTTCCAGTCCTGCACCTCTCTCTCTCTCTCTTTCCAGTCCTGCACCTCTCTCTCTCTCTCTCTTTCCAGTCCTGCACCTCTCTCTCTCTTTCCAGTCCTGCACCTCTCTCTCTGTCCCTCCAGCCCCAATGCCTTCCTCTCCATCTAGTCTAAAGGATCTTTCTCTCCCCAAATTAGTTGACCTTATCCCCAGCTCTCGATTGCTTGGTACGGTCCCAAAGGGTCCTCGTTGTGACCTTCTGCAGCTGGTCATCCGTCCTAGTCAATTTAACTGGCTGTTGAGCAGGAAAAAACCAGAAGAATTATATTCAAGTCCTGCTGTTACAGTTATCTGGATTTCTTTGTCCGAGGCCTTGCTGTTCATGGCTTTCCCTGCACCCTCACTGCCAAGGCCCAATGCTTGTAATGCTATTCATCGACCATTCTGTTAATATCACATTGCAAGTAACAATGGGAGAGGACAAATCTGACAATAGGCACTGAGATCCCAATAGGAGATGTAGACACAAATATTGGCATAAGTGACCATCTTCTTGGTCTCAGCCAAAGATGGCTATCAGAATTGGCATTTTTAATGTGGAAAAATTTACCACAGAGAGCACTGAAATTCTATCTGGCATGAAAGTAGATATTATGGGCAGGAATTTTCTGTTCTGGAGATTAAGTGCAGTGGGGAGTGGGAAGGTTGGTGCAGTTCCTGCCAGTTGGCATGATGGGTTTCCATGCCAGATTGTTCAATTTTCACCTCATTATGTATGCAAAAATGAGCAGCACATTGTATTTTGTGGTCGGGTAGGCTGGTATTTGTCTGCCCCACTGTTAACTCATTGGCTCATATTTCCAGGTGCCATATTTAAACAGCACCTATACATTCACTCTCTTCAGCTCTGGACCTACTGTGGCAAGCATCAGAATGGCCCCAAGAAGAGACAAATGCTGAGCCCTAAAATGCAGTGACAAGGCACTGGTGGCACTCCTCCAGGCAGTCAAGGAATGGAAGGAGAAACTTTACCCCTGTGATGGGAGCCAGAGGTCCACCAACCTCACCACCCAGGCTTGGGAAGTCGCCAGGGTGGTCAACGCCTGTGCTCCTCAGAGAAGAACTACTATCCAGTGCAGGAAGAGAATGAATGATCTCATCTGCTCCGCCAGGGTAAGTCAACCTTCTCATCAATCTCAACTCACACCCTCATAAGGTCTCATAAGGCATTCACAGGTTACAGTCCACAGGGGATTTCAAACACAGCTAGCACAAGAGACATCATCACTGATTCTCTCGCACACACTTTCGCATCTTCACCTCTTGTCACATCCTGCACAAGTCACGTCTTCATCCCTTACCTAGGCACACACAGTAGGGAGACACACTTATCAACTGCTTTGCCAAGTGTCCTTCTCACAATCTGTCCATCTGTCTTTATGCATCAATGTAGTTGACTCTCAAATGCCCTCTGAAATGGAGGGCACTTAGGGATGGGCAATAAATGCTGGCCCAGTCAGCAATGCCCACATCCTGTAAAATAAATTTTAAAAATGAAAATAAAAACAAAATTGCCGACAACAACAGACATCCCAGACAGGAGGGGTGATGCTGGAGCTCTGAGCACTCACTCCATTTGAAGAGCAGGTGGCAGTGCTGGCTGACAAGGACAGGAACTGTTCCTGCACTGAAGATGAGATTGGTGTCTCGCAACAAATCAATGAGATCCCACTCACTAGTCTTCACCCATTCACTGATACTGAATTCTCTTTAATGTAGGTGATTATTCGGCCAATCACTAATTATCTGCCTCATCCACTAGGGTGGAGGTCCTGCAGTAGGACCTAGTTTTTAAGAGTAGTTATGGGGTCCTCTCTGGTCAGCACAGCACATATTCAGGTCCACAGTAGGCTAAAACATTGACATCCAAGGTCAATGACACCCAGAAGACGCCTGCTGAGTCCAAGTCTTATGACAAACTCTGGCACTCAGAGAGATGTTGAAGTTCCAAGGAAGGTCAGGGGTACAGCAGGCAGAGTTGGCAAATGTCGTCATTAGATTAAAATGGAAGATAGAGGGATCCATCCCCATTCTGTCAGATGTTTTGGCACCAATATGTGAGCACATTGAGGTCACCCCCAGGAGGCTCCATCTGTCAACTCATCCCCCCTACGGAGTGCCAGGTTATGTAGAGCACAGCAAACCATGATAATGCAGGACACCCTCTCGGGAGAGCACTGGACAGCATTGTCTGACTGGTCCAGACTTCTAAAATGTATTTTCAACATGCCAATGGTCTGCTCAATCAGAGTGTGTTATTTAATGATCTTCATTGTACCTCTCCTCTCCTCGAAAACACTCTGTGGCCGCCGAACAAGTGTCATTAGCCATTTCTTTCCACGGTATCCTTTGACACTGATGAGCCAACCCTGGATGTGCTGAGGGCCCTGTTAAAAGCCACATGCATTCAGTTGATGGCACCCTGTGCCTGTGGGAAGCCAGAGATTGCTGCAAATCATAGCAATCCCGACAGCCTGGCTGGCTTCATTCTGGGAGAACTTGATGTAATTGGGAGTTTTGTTGAATAGGGCATCAGTAACCAAGCATTATCTAAATAATTTTTTCAGTTTCCACTGTTGAAGTGTTCAGTTAAACCATTAATTTTAATTAATATCTCTAGACCTGCTCCCTGTTGTACTCTTATTAATTCACTAACATTCACCTTGACTGAAACTTATAATTGCCCAGCTCCTCATTTGAACAAATATCCAGGTTAAGAGAGAAAAGGAGAAAAATATTCACCAATCACTTATCTGCTTCCACGCAATGTCATACTTCGATTTTCTTTTCAACGCCATTAGTTGTTTTGGAACCCATGGACCCTAGCCCTTTTATCCTCCCCACTGGTTTTGCTATGCTCTTGCTGCTGCTATCACTGCTCTTTTATCCTCCACCACTGGTCTTGTTGTGCTCTCGCTGCCCTTTCATCCTCCCAACTGGTCTCGTTGTATTCTCACTCTTGGTGCTGCTCTGAGACAGCTCTTTTATCCTTCCCACTGCTCTTGTGTTGCTATCTATTAAATTGTGGTGTCTCTGAGATTTTGCTGTGTTAAGGCAGTACATTTTTGTCCTTATTGCTTGGGCGGTAATCTGGTGATGTGGATTACCTGCTGCAATTAAACTATTCATCTTCATTCCATTGATTGTAACAGAATGGAAGTTTTACTATGGACGTACAATCTGCTATACCAAGGCTGGAATTCTTTGGCCATTCATGCCCCGTTGCCAGCCAGAACAGAAAATTTGGCAAGGTCAGAGAATCCAGTCCCTGGTTACAATCCAGATGGTGAAGATTAAAATTGAATCCAAAGTCCCTCTCTTCCACTTGTGTTGCTTGTTTTACTCCAGGCTATTTTTTTCCTCACCTTTTATTGTGCTGCCTAGTTCTTGAGCAGACTGTTAGTGCAATGCTACACATGATGATTTTAATGCTCTTCCTCTTAGCATGTCAGGTTGAAAACATAACTCAGTGACAATAATATGCCTTCAAAATATTTTAAGTGAGATCGTACTATATGTGCTGAGGAAAGAAATATGTGAGATGACATGACATGACAGGTCTTTTGTCCTGCCTACAGATATTAATTTTGGCATACTCAAGGAATGAATATATTTTGAGAATGAGAAGGCAAAAGAATTATAATTTTATGTGCGCCAGTGTTGGGTTTGTCCTTATTTGGTGTGAGATGCTGCCAATGTTTACAACGCTGCCAAGCACAGGGGAGGTTCTTTTTGCTTTGCACCTTGATGTATACATTTAACCAAAATTAGTGAATCATGCCATAAATTGTCTGGCATGTTGCTCAGTGAATCATTCCCTCATGCGGTTTTGATTTGAAACAGTTCAGCTTGCCACATCTCATTTTACTGCAAAACACAGCTGCTACTGTAGCCCTTTTAATTTTGTAAGCCAACCATGATTTCTGCATGAGCGTTTTCATTTCTTTAATTTATATACAAGTTGTTGCAGTTTTAAGAGTAAAAATTACAGCTGGTGAACGTTTTCATGTAATTGCTTAACACCTTGGGGGGAATCTTACCAAAAAATGGCAGTGTTGTTTCCAGTGAGAAAACCAGCGTGAGGTCGGTTTTGACTCCAGATCTTATGACACTTTGATAAGAGAAACAGCTCGGCACGTTTCACAATATCATTCAGGGGGGCAGGTTCTCAACACACCAGCAAAACCCGGCTGCACAGAGATTGGGGTGCCATTATTAAAGGGTGCCCCAATTAGAACAGGTATAAATCTGCCCCACCCCCCCCTCCCCCAAGCCCACCAGGGAGGTCTAGGGCTCTCCTCTCCACCCCTAGTCGGAGTAGACACTTCTTGATCATCAGTCCCTCCTGTCCTTCCCCCACCTCCTCCAAGATCATTGGCTCCTTCCCTTTCCACCCCCGATCATCAGCCCCTTCCCTCCCCCAACAGTTGGAGCTGGCACCCATTCCCCACCACCAGCATCACCGGCAACCCCAGCTCCTCTGTCCATTTATGGCCATCACCACATACAAATGAATTCCTCCTCCCCCATAAGGCTCCCACTGGAGCCCTCCCTTGGCAAAGGTTGGCACTGCCAGGTTGGCATGGGCATGGTGCCAAACTGGCAGTGCCAACCTGTGCCAGGCCATGTCCATGTCCCTCTCCCTTGGGGGCTATCCTCACCTTTTGCGCCCAGGGAGACCCCATGACAGATTCATATCTAGGTGAAACTGTTATAAACCATGCCGACATGACGTCACATCAGCGCAGTGTCAATATACGGTGGGGGGTCAATATCTGGCAAGGAGGTGGGTTAATGATATTAAAATTTATTGAAATGCATGTAAAGCAGGTCCACACCAGCAAGGGGAAGGAAAAATTTGAAACCACATTTTCGCTTGCGAGATCTGCGACTTTCGGATCTTGAGCCATCGCCAGCATCACAAGGACAGCGAGCATGGGCTCAAGATTGCTCCACCTTGTTTCAAACTCCTCTCTGCTATTTTAATAAAGGGATTATCATGCTTATTTTAATTGCATTAGTGTCGGCATACAAATAGTGAAAACTTTGCTACGAGTCTTAAACACATAAATAAAACATTAGCAAATTAATTTCTGTCTACTAAAAGTTACCTTTCACTCAGTAACACCGAGCACCAAAAGGCTAATAAGTACACTAAAACGTTAAAAATCCAAATTTTCTAAGTTGCTCTCACATCCATCTAGAAAAAAAATGCATCTTATCATAAACTCTTGCTTACCCTTGAGAAATTTTGAAGTGCATTCTTGCTATAAAATGTGCTATTGTGTGCTTCTGTTTTTTGTGGTGTAGAAGTGGAAGCTTGTGTCAATAAAGTTTTATATGCACGGAATGAGACAATCGCCAGGCTAGAGAGGCCAGAAAGAAGCATTAGGCCCCTGTAGTGATTGCCCTTTTAAGGCTCAATCTGCAGAGTAAAGGGCACATGACTCAGGGAACCAATTGGAGAGCCTGGTGGAGGATCACCATGGTGACCGTGGGTTTCTGTTCCAGAACCTTCTCAAAAGCTGACTGGAGCTATGAGGCTACAGGTCTCTGTATAGCCTTTACCCGTAAATAAATGTGTTGTTTTTTCCCCTAACTGGTGAACAAGAATTATTACATTGGCAACAAGAGCAAAAATGAGGCTCAAACTGTGAGTATACAATTTCCATTGAAGTTAAGACAAAGAAGAGTAATTACAAAAATTTTCCTATTGGACAGATAGACTTTTTTGATGCCTCCTTTTTCTGATGGACGTAATACATAGGGACTATTACTTTCAGGTCAAAGGAATACAGGAGGAGGCAAAGAGAAAGGCAGCCTGGCCAATCTGCCCACCCGATAACTGTAAAAACAGACGGGCCACGTAAAATTGCATTCAGTTGGCCCTATAATGGGCTAAATTGCCTGCTTGATTATTGGTGGATGTGCTTCTGACTCTCGTGGCCAATCTATTTATATCTCTATCTGCAGAATCACAATATCCTCATCACAACCTGACCTTCCATCTATCAGAAGTTACGGAGAGCGAACAGAGACCAGTGTCAACCTGTGCCCAAGGCTGAACTGGAACGCAAGAGCTGTAGTTAATCAAGTCCCGCCCTGTCTTTAATAGGTGTTAGTCTACAACTCAAGAAAGGTTTCCTGAGTTACTTCACCAAACTATCTCCTTTTCCCAAATGGTTAAAGTCATAAGTGAACATGATTAGAGTTTAAGTTCAAATAATAACTAGAAAAATTCCAGAAAAATTCTAAGTCCCGAACGAGCGCGAAAACAAGAGAGAATCGCACTGTTTTTTGGGCGAGATAAAAATCAAATCTTACCTCACTCTTTAAAAAAAATGCAAGATCCATTTCCCGCCAGCTGGGGGAGGGGTGGGGCCCAAGCTTGCTGAAAGCTGGCAGATTGCAGCAATGGGTGCCATTGCCCATGCTCAGGCTCTCACGATCAAACCCACTGTTCACCAACCAGTGGAGCGACATGGTAAGATCACCCGCCCCCTAGAATTTAATGACCCTCCCTCTCCCCCCGCAGAGCATTGAATGTCAAGCAGAGGTGCTTAGATTCTCCCTTGTTGGAAATGATCATTGCCTGGCACTGTCTGTCACTGCCTCCCCCAGTTACCGCTAGCCTTTGCAGCTGATCGCGCTCCCCTTCACATGGACCGATCACCCATCTACCACCCCCCCTGCACGGACCAATCGATCACTCCCCCACCCCCCTCTGCACAGACTGATCGATCACCCCCCACTGCACGAACCGGCCTATAGTTGGTTACAGAGCACGCATTGTTCTCCCCCGACTGCGGTTGAAGAGCGTACAGTGTCTACCCCCAATTGGCCCGTCCCCTCCCAGTTGCCCCAGCCCCCTCAGACCCCATCCGCTTGAAACTGCCCAGTGCGCACTACCAGTGTGCCAGGCTGGCACTGCTAGCATGCAGGCTGGCAGTACCAAGCTGACACTGCCCAAGGGGCAATGCCTCTGTCCCAGACTTCCCAGGAGGGCCTCAATGGCTTCCAGTCCCACCGGTGAGGCCCTCACCACAAGTCCCCATCAATGGGGACCATATATGATCCTCGCCAGTGAGGACCTTCAAGGGTGAGACTGCAAAGGCAAGTGATAGCTTCCTGGGCTCACTAATAATATTTAATTCACATTTTAATTGGATTTAAATATTACAATCAGCCTTGTGCCTGAATCTCGCCAGATATCCAGTGCCGGTAAGATTGCAAGAGGCGCAAAATCTCACTAACCCGATTTCTCGGCTCTCACGATCTTACCCCTCGCCTTGCCCATGAACACCAGTGGGGTGATATGGTAAGATCGGCCCTCCCCCGCCCCCCCCCCCCCTCCTCTCCCCAGAATATTGAATGTCAAGCAGAGGTGCTTAGATTCTCTCTTGTTGGAAATGAAGAGTGCCAGGCAATGATCTGGTACAAATGTTACCTGCTGCTTATCAACCCAAGTCTGTATTTTGCTGCACACGAACATGGACTAGTTTAGTTTTAGTTCATTTATTAGTGTCATAAGTAGGCTTACATTAACAGTGCAATGAAGTTAGTGTAAAATTCCCCTCTACTTGAGGCATTGTTAATGGTACTGAACACTCATTATCTGTGAATGTCTTTTTGATGTATTGGCTGTCAGATTGCTTAGCCCTATCCATTGCCTGTTGTGTCTGCTGTTTGGCATGCAAGTTCTCCTGTGTTGTAGTTTCACCAGGTTATCAAGTGATTTGTTGGTATGCCTGTTGTCATTCCTGGCATGCTCTTCTGCACTCTTCATTGAGTTGAGTTGATCCCCAGCTGGATGGTAATGGTAGACTGAAGGATATGCATGAAGTTATAGATTGCGGTTGAAGACCGTTCTGCTGCTGATGATGTCCTATATTGTCTCATAGATGCCCAGTTTTGATTTCCTAGACCGGTTCTGAATCTATTCGATTTAGCACATTTGCACAACGCAATGGGCAGTATCTCAATTGTGAAGATGGGATGTCATCTCCACAAGAACTGTGCATTTGTCACTCCTCCTAATACTGTGACAGATTGGTAAAGACAAGATTCAGTGCTCTTCCTTCTGGGTCCTCTCTCCACCTGCCCTAGGCCCAGTTTAGCAGATCTGTCCTTTGGGACTGGGCCAACTCAGCCACAGTCAGAAGAGCTGCTACTGAGCTGCTCTTGGTGATGGACATTAAAGTCCCCCACCCAGTGTACACTCTGTGCCCTTGCCACCCTCAGTACTTGGTGTTCAACATTGATGAGTATTGATTCATTAGCTGAGAGAGAGCCATGCATAGTAATCAGCTGGAGGTTTCCTTCCCCTTGCCATGATCTGTGCCCTGAGACTTCATGGGCTCCAGAGTCAATGTTGAGGATTCGGAGGACAACTCCTTCCTGAATGTATACCACTCCTGGCGGGTCTGTCCTGACAGTGACGATGGTGGTGTCTATACCTTGTTCTGGATTCCAGCATGAGAGGGAATAGTTTCACTCTATCTACCTTATCAATTCCTTCAAGCAGCTTAAATAGCTCAGTTAGATCACCCCTAATCATCTCTACTCAGGGATATACAAGTCCTGTCCATTCAACCTGGCCTCATAATTAAACCCTTTTAGCCCTGCTATAATTCTGGTGAATTTGCGCCTACCTCCTGCAAATTCAACATTTCCTTCATAAAGTGCAACTTTGTACCATGCAACCTAGAGAATTCTCAGAAAACATAACTAAAGTGATTTTTTGCTATGTAGCATGTAGTAGTAAAGCAGTTTATATCTTCATGGAAATTTTGCAAACATACCCATTTCGGTCTCCAAAGATATAGCTTCCATAAAGTCTCCTAGACTGGCATCCTCTGTATATGAAACCACCCACTAAAGGGCTGTGAGTTGAAGATTTGAATTCAACTGCGGGAGGTTCTGTTTCTTCAAAAGAAAAACAACTTGATCATTGAATTCTTACATGAAATGTAAGCTATATGTGTAACATATTAGGAATATATTTGCTTTATTTGCAAACTATGTGGAATGTTGGATAAGGATAATGCAGCTATGAGTGTTAGTTATTCTTACCACAAACAATATAGCCTCTTTGATGCCTTTAAACAATTGTCCTAAAGAGGCCATATTTATAAGTGCAGCTGTTCAAAACAATAAGGTATATGGCATTAAACTTGCTTTAAGATTCATAATTACCATAATCTTTTCCCCTTGTTATCTTGATTATTCTTCCTGTTGATTTATTCCAGGTATTTGACTCTGAGCAAAGTATGGTCAGATTACCATTAGCATCTAAGAGATGCTGATCCACGGTACACCTACACAAAATCAATGCATTATTCAAGAAGGTCACTGTGAAAAAAAATCAAATGTATCTTACAAATTTTTAAGCGGTAGCATTGCAAGTTATTAAAATTAATTCAACATACTGGTGTAATTTCATATTTCAATACTAGTCATCATTTCCTCCTCTTTAGATATGTTAACATTTCTCTTAAATGTTTTCAGACATTCTATAAAAATATGTGGACCGATATTAGACCTGGAATTTCCCAAACTTGCTCTTCTGCCAGTAAGAAGTCTCACAACACCAGGTTAAAGTCAACAGGTTTATTTGGCAGCACTAGCTTTTGGAGTCTCAGGCTCCTTCATCAGGTGAGTGAGGACTTGTGTTCACAAACAGGTCATATACAGACACAAACTCAATTTACAAGATAATGGTTGGAATGCGAGTCTTTACAGGTAATCAAGTCTTAAAGGTACAGACAATGTGAGTGGAGAGTGGGCCAAGCACAGGTTAAAGAGATGTACATTGTCTCCAACCAGGATAGTTAGTGAGATTTTGCAAGCCCAGGCAAGTCGTGGGGGTTACAGATAGTGTGACATGAATCCAAGATCCCGGTTGAGGCCGTCCTCATGTGTGCGGAACTTGGCTATCAGTCTCTGCTCAGCAATTCTGATAGTTCCCCGACTGGAAGGGAACACTCCTGCCTGGTGATTGTCAAGCAGTGTTCATTCATTCGTTGTCGTAGCGTCTGCATGGTCTCCTCAATGTACCATGCCTCGGGACATCCTTTCCTGCAGCGTGTCAGGTAGACAACGTTGGCCGAGTCGCAAGAGTATGTACTGTGTACCTGGTGGATGGTGTTCTCACGTGAGATGATGGCATCCATGTCGATGATCCGACACGTCTTGCAGAGGTTGCTGTGGCAGGGTTGTGTGGTGTTGTGGTCACTGTTCTCCTGAAGGCTGGGTAGTTTGCTGTGGACAATGGTCTGTTTGAGGTTGTGCGGTTGTTTGAAGGCAAGAAGTGCCGGTGTGGGGATGGCCTTGACGAGATGCTCATCTTCATCGATGACATATTGAAGGCTCCGGAGAAGATGTCATAGCTTCTCCGCTCCAGGGGAGTACTGGACGACGAAGGGTACTCTGTCCGCCGTGTCCTGTGTTTGTCTTCTGAGGAGGTCGGTACGGTTTTTTGCACGTCAGAACTGTTGATCGAGGAGTCGAGCGCCATATCCTGTTCTTATGTGGGCGTCTTTCAGCGTCTGTAGGTGTCTGTTGCGATCCTCCTCATCTGAGCAGATCCTGTGTATCTGGAGGGCTTGTCCGTAGCGGATGGCTTCTTTAACGTGTTTAGGGTGGAAGCTGGAGAAGTGGAGCATTGTGAGGTTGTCCGTGGGCTTGTGGTACAGTGAAGTGCTGAGGTGACCGTCCTTGATGGAGATGCATGTGTCCAAGAATGCAACCGATTCAGTATGCAGTGATGTGGATTTCTGCTGCCAGTCTTCTCCGCCCTGTTACAAATCAGGGGAGTGGGGGCTGTAGGATCATTTGCACAAAGGTCACAGCACCAGAAACTTCAGATTGGCACTTGCTTGCCTTGTTGAGGGTCCGCCTATTCTTATCAAAGATCTCTGGATTTCATAAGAGAGAGTTTATTTCCACAATTGCTGTTAGAAATTGTAATTCTTCACAGTGATATTCTGACAATGCAAGACTCACTTTGCTGATGTAGCGGGACCAGCAGGGATTTTGTGGAATTATGTCATTCAGGTGGCCCCATCTCTTTTTCTGACATTACATGAAAATCTGTTAATAATCTTTTCAGCTGAAAAGAAGGGTGAAAATAAAAAGGTCTCTCAATGCAGAACTTCAATAAACGCATAGAAAAAGCAGACGCCGTCTTTGGTCAACTCACATGCATAGAATAACAACTGACTCTTAGGACCAATTCACCATGAAATACAAGACAATTTAATAAAAAAAGACATCTTCCTCTTTCTATCCTTTAGAAGGAATCTGAAGAGGAATGGAGAGCTTATTTTCAAATGAAAAGCATATCATTAAATCTCAACACAAAGGACACAACCTTTAGGTTCTGTAATTATCAATGAATGTTGAAGCTTTTTCCTAAGCCTACACTAACTTCCTTTCACATTGCAAGTTTTTTTCTTCGCTGGAAAGGCATTACTTCTTGTTGGAAGAGAGCTGCAGGGACCCTCCAAAATTCACCCATGCAACCATTCTTCAGTTGTAAATGTTGACCTCTCCACTGCCTTTATGCTATCAGACGGCTTGTCCAGCATCTGTCCTGGATAAACCGCAATTTCCTCCAGTTGAACACCGGAAAGACTGACGGCATCATCTTTGGTCCCCAGAACTAATAAAATAACCTTGTCACCAGTTTCACTCTTTTCCAGTCTGTGCTTCAGCTCGAGTCAGATTGTTTGCCAGCTTAGTGTTGATTTGAATGGAAGTGAGTTTCTGACCCCATATTCTTTCCATCATAAAGACTTATGCATCCATAACACTATTCACCTGTGCCCTTGCATCAGTGAGCTGAATTTTGCCTTAGAGATGGAGGTGGTTTCAGAAGTGGGGTTGGGGAAATTTAGATAGTTGCGGATTGGCACAGCTCCCTGATGCTGTCCTGCCTTAAGGTGAGTTTTCCAGGGACAACTATGGGAATCAGCAACTTGCTCCAGATAGATGGGCAACCAATTAAATCAATTAAGGCCATTTTCAAAACCCACTGACATTTTCCCAGCATAAGGAAGACCTCCAGCTGAGTCTGGAGCCAAGCAACAACTTGGAATTGACCTCCCAATGGCAGGCCAAATGGCCATCAATACCTCCTCCTCCAATCTATGAAAAAGGCACAGCTGTGGCCAAATACATTCCTGTGAGGTCTGTTGTCCCTAATAACAATGTGTCTTCTTTAATTTTGAATTTTCAGCACGCTTCTGAGAGCAACTCCATCGGGTGCCCTTGCATTCATCTTTCTCCTGCAGTAGTGTCCATCTCTCCCAACGAGGCTGCTGACCAGCAAGTGCTGCATGCCTGCCCTCTCATTGGGCTTCCTGTCTCAAGAACCTGCCTGCTATCCTTAATTGGGTGGGAAACACAGAGGTGTCTAATTAGGAGCCTACCTCTCATAAAGCTGTGCCAGCAGGAAACCTAATGACAAGCACAGGTTCAGGACCTGTATATTGTTCTGACTTGGGTCGCACAATTCAGCACAATATGTCTGCTGCTGAAGCATTCATTTGTGCCTTTGTCACCTTCAAATTTGACTAGACACTCCTGTGACAATTTCTTATCCTCTATCTTCCACCCTCAATAATCTTTAGCTTATACAAAACTCCTCTGCCTGTATCCTATCATGTGGAGATGCCGGCGTTGGACTGGGGTGAACACAGTAAGAAGTCTCACAACACCAGGTTAAAGTCCAACAGGTTTATTTGGTAGCAAATACCATAAGCTTTCGGAGCACTGCTCCTTCGTCAGATGGAGTGGAAATGTGCTCTCAAACAGTGCACAGAGACACAAAATCAAGTGTTTGATTTTGTGTCTCTGTGCACTGTTTGAGAGCACATTTCCACTCCATCTGACGAAGGAGCAGCGCTCCGAAAGCTTATGGTATTTGCTACCAAATAAACCTGTCGGACTTTAACCTGGTGTTGTGAGACTTCTTACGGTGTATCCTAACAAGCACAGTGACCTGCGTTGACTTCCAGTTCTCTTGCATTTCTCAAATTTAATATTCTCATCCTCATATTCCCCTCATTGCCTTTATAATCTTCTCCAGTTCTACAACCCTCTGAAAATAGTTTCTGTCCAACTCTGATCTTTTGTGAATTTCGCAAGTCTTTGTCCTGCCACTGGTAACTATGTCTTCAGCCACTGAAGTCCTATGATGTATATTCCCTGAACCTCTCTTTCTTCCTTAAATACACTCCTTAAAAGCCATCCTTGTGACCAAAGTTTTAATTGTGCACTTGCCCATGTCTGATTCAGACCCCAAACGTTTTAAAAATCCAGCCCTTCAAGTCCAATAAGGTTCATACTAGCAATTTGGGGAGTTGCTGTCCTTTCTAACTGTCAGTGATATAGGCTCCATCACTTAAATAAACAAAAACTTAAAAACAAACTGTATCAGAGCACTCCCTTTCTTTCTCTACCTCCTAAATTGTATAAGGCCTAAATGGAACAAGACATCAAAGTCCCAGGGGAAGCAGTTTCGTTCACAGCCAGAAAGCTGGAATAGGCTGAGCTCACAGCAAGAAAACTTTGGGGTCTGAATCAGACGTGCACAAGTGGAGTCTGAGGAAGTGTGGGAGGGGTGTGCTGCAGGGCTATCTTTACCTTCACCTTATGCATTACTTGATGCATTGATGTGTTGAGGACTGAGAAATGCTGCACAGATCCCCTACTGATCTTGGAAAGACCCAGAGATAAATAGATTGAGCGCTGCAGTCATCTTCAAAGCCAATGACAGGGGGTGACAACTCTTTACAAAGAATATGACAAATATGATGTACCAGTAAGACACATAGATGTGCCTGGCATTGCTGTTCATTCATTTGGAAATAAAGTTTATTTATTAATGTCACAAGTAGACTTACATTAATACTACAATGAAGTTACTGTGAAAATCCCCTAGTTACCACACTCCAGTGCCTGTTTGAATACACGGAGGGACAATTTAGCATGGCCAATGCACCTAATCAGCATGTCTTGAGTCACCTAGAAGTGCCTGAGGTTTTTGAGGGGCCAGTGTGTCCCCTGTGGCTGTTTGGAGATAAGGAATACCCACTGAAACGCTGGCTAACAACACTGGTGCCTCACCGTTAGAGTCGTTCCGAGAAGAGGTACAATGTTGCTCACTGCTCCATATGCTTCCTTAGAGCTTTAGATCCTTGGACTGCTCATGTGGCTCACTGCAATACACTCATAGGATCATAGAGTCCCTACAGTGCAGAAGAGGCCATTCAGCCCACCAAGGTTTACACCGACTCTCTGAGACATATCTTACTAAGGCCCTCTGCCCTATCTCTGTAACACCACACGTTTACCATGCTGATCCATCTAAGTGTGGAACATTAAGGGGCAATTTAGCATGGCTAGTTCACCTAACCTGCACATCTTTGGACTGTGGGAGGAAACCAGAACAGACATGGGGAGAACGTGCAAACTTCACACAGACAGTAACCCAAGGCTGGAATTGAACCCAGGTCCCTGGAGCTGTGAGGCAGCAGTGATAACCTCTGTGCCACCGTGCCGCCCATAGGTTTCACACATCACATGAATGAGAGCTCATTGGAGGATGAAGATCCGGAATCCCAGGAGGCTGCCAAGGCTCAGTATGAGCATGATGATGCCATGGAGGAAGGAAGATGTGGGTGATGTGCCTGTGATACTTTCATTGCTGATAGGAAAAGGAAAGTTACGTGAGGGCATATGGCCACAGATCTCCAATCCCTCAATGTCATTCCCTTTCACCTCAGGGGATGTCCAACCACTCAGCGTGAATGAGTCCAGCATTCACAGCCAGTTCTGGTCTATATTTCCAGGCTATGATCTCTACTTTGATCCACTGCACCCTGTGAATGGACTCATTCTGGAAACTGAGAGTCCACTGAGGAACAAGAGCGAAGCGAGAGAAGACTTGAAGCTTTCACCACCAGCTAATAATACAAAGACTGCGATGACTGAGATGAGAACATGCCTAGGGATCTGTCTTGTTCTTCTGCCACTGAGCTGACACAAATGCTGCCAGAATATCAATACTGATGGAGTGCCCTCATTAGATGGTGTTCCTTGACGAAGAAGGGTTAGAAACACTTACACCACACACTTTAAGTAAAGAATTAAATACATCTTCTAATATATTAGAAGGGTGCAGAGACTAGTTCAACTGAGGTTGACATCACAGCAATGTTAAACTCATAGTGGGGCACTATACTGAGTAGAAAAATAGCTAAACATCAACATAAAAGGATTCCAATGTATAAAATTACAATACCTTCAGTTGATCAAAACAATCACAGAACCACCAAATGTAAGCACAAAAGTGCACTTTATTAACAGTGATGGCAGATCCGTGACCCAAAAATGACATCAAAATTTCTTAAATTTCCTAGCCTTACCTAGGTGCAGGTTCGACGTTAGCAGCAGAGATGGAGGCACCCTGCTGACTGCTTCTTCCTGATGGCTATGATGTTTTTGACATATGTCTTCTGGTTACCCAAGACTTCAAGGGCCCCAGCCTGATAAAGGTCTTCTGCTCACATGCTAGTGGTAAGCGCACTTGGTGGGTTGAGCAGCTGCAGTGCATGTGGTCACAGGCAGAGAGGAATGTGAGCGGCTACACATCCTTAGGGTATCCTGGCTCTTGCAAGAAATGGGATGCCTGGAGGGAGGTAATGGTGCCTCATTCCATGTTGCCTACATCCTGATGGTGCCCACCAGGGTATGTGGCCATGGCGTGCAGGGCTGTGCACAAATCCAGCCAAATCTGCTGGACCAATATCTCCATAGTGGTCGCTAACCTTCCGAAGGTGACCTCAAGGCTCGCATGTTGGAGCCATGACATCAGATGGAACATGGACGGACTCCTCTATCGTTTGTTCTAGTCTGCTGAGTGATTGTTGAATCTCTGCCTGATGTTTCATCACCACCTGTTGCTGCGCTGAGTTGGTGGATGCTTCCAGACACTCATCACCTGACTTAGATTGAGTGGGTGGCTGATCTCTAGCAGTCCTCCGAGTGCCAGAGACCTAGGCAGTCCCAGCCTCTGACTGCTGCATGGATATGTGAGTGAGCTGTCCTCCAGAAAGTGAGCCCGGGCCTAATCTAGAACTATGCCCAACAAGTTGTGTGTCTCTGCCCCATGGAGAGTGTGGGTGTGCACGGTGAGAGTTCTTCCAGAGCTGCTTCTTCAGACATGCTCACTGCCTTATCGATCTCAAAGCACTGGTGCCTAAAAAATAGAGAATAGAGTTTCAGTTAATGAATATGAGCAATATAAGACTGCATGTGACTCACAGTGATTGTCAGGATGGATGAAGTGAAGGAGCTGTGATCCGTAGTAGGTTGCTGGGAGAGGACAATCTCCCCTTCCCCATAAGAGTGAAACATCTCCCCAGCTGGCTCAGCAGCAGCCTCCTGGAACTTAATGATCTTTCCCTTCTATTGTGTGCCAGCATGGACTGTATGAAGATGAAAGAAAGGCATGGTATGAGAAAGGATGGAGCAGAGGCTGGGTAAGATGTCACCCTTGTGTGTGGTCAGCCTTCCCCAGAAGGGCCAGAGGATGGAGTGTGAGCAGCATGATAAATGGGATGGAGGTGATGTGAAACTCTCCATGAGAGAATGAGTGTTGATATGTGTCCCCCACTAATGGTTGAGATCTGTGAGGAGAGTAGCTGTTTGAGTGCATGATGCCATGATGAGAGTTTGATATTGGAGGGAGCTGAGAAAGGACTTACCCTGACAGAACAGATGAAATCATTCATCCTCTTGGATGGCGTTATGGGTGCGGGTGCGGGTGGCAGCCATGCTGACCTGCTTTGCTAGGCCAGAGACTTCAGATTGCTATGCCTTCTGTAGCCATTTCTTAGATACAGGATATGCCATTGTACCCGCACTCCTCTGATCAAAGCCTCGAGGGTCTGGTGGGTGAAGTGGGATGCTATCTTCTTCTTGAGGCTGCAAGCCTCTTCTGGTTACCAGACATCAGTGACTTTCTCCTGAAGACAGGTGGACTGGAAGGAGTGAAGTAAATGTGTTGGACTGGCGTTTAAATATGGGCTCAGAATCTTTGAACCTGCTAGCTGATGCCAGGCAAACAAATCAGCTCCCGCCAGCTGCTTCGGCCCGATACTCACTTGTTCATAATTAATGAGCTTCCTGGTTCTGAATAGGGTGCAAGTTCCTGTCATTCTGGACAACGGGGTAGCCACCTGTCACCACATTTAGTTTAAATTCCATGCTATGTTGTTAAACACAGTAAGAAGTCTCACAACACCAGGTTAAAGTCCAACAGGTTTATTTGGTAGCAAATACCATAAGCTTTCGGAGCGCTGCTCCTTCGTCAGATGGAGTGGAAATGTGCTCTCAAACAGTGCACAGAGACACAAAATCAAGTTACAGAATACTGATTAGAATGCGAATCCCTACAACCAGCCAGGTCTTAAAGATACAGACAATGTGGGTGGAGGGAGCATTAAGCACAGGTTAAAGAGATGTGTATTGTCTCCAGACAGGACAGCCTGCAAGTCCAGGAGGCAAGCTGTGGGGGTTACTGTTAAACACACAGGCTTCATTTAATGCTGCTCCTTTAGATCCAAATTGTAATTTGGTTTTGATTTGTAATTTATATTGTTTATTGGGGAACCAGGTAACAATAAGCATATATCTTTGAAAATCAGTTATTTCTATCATTTAATTGTAATTTTTAAGAAAAACATTTGTATTCTCTATTTTACACTTTAAAAAATATCCATTATAACCTCCACAGAAAATGATATAATTTAAATACAAAATTTATTCCACAGCGAATTAAATTCTATGATCCACAGTCAAAAGAATAAATCCTTCTGTCTCTGACGTGGCAGTTCAATCCTTCAGTGGTGATATTATAAAGAGCAGTGACACTTTTCTTGTGGTCCTATTGTCACAACTTAAGACATTGAATGCATACTTCAAGTCTACATTAGCTTCAAAATGATAGTAATTTTAAACAATATTTAATGGATTAAAATTAACTAAATTTTAAATGAAAACTAAAGAAATATACTTCAAATTATAGGATATGTTCAGCATGTCTTCTAGTTCAGTTTCCAATATTTATTATTTTATAGTTCTTATGTCCACATATCCACTTCCCTTCCTCCATATGGTTCACTTAACCAATAAATTTGCAAATATATGCATAGCACTATAATTTTCTAATTGAATTGAATCTTGTTTAGTCCGTCCTATTTTTAAAAAAATGTGTGTTGATGAATTTGTGCCAGTCGACACCTGTCTTTGTAACAAATAAAGCAAAAAATTATGCTTCTATTTTAACAACTGCGATTTTGAGTTTATCTACAGAATCATTAAGCCTACTTACCTCCCTGGATTATGAAGTCCATGCGCAAATATTTCTGGTGGTTGATTGGTGCTATTAAAATATGGATTGCTTCTGGGTATAACATAGGGCGCATTGCAGGAGTCAGTATCTACATCAATCCGAAGCACAGAGCCTGTAAAATCACTGGAAAGGTTATACAATAAGTATTAGAAAAGAATTACAAACACAGATTTTTGTTAATAAACAAGGATGAACAATAATACAAACTGTGAATTCAAATAAATTGTCACTTCAGGTAGTTTGCCAAGTAGCAAACTTTGAGCCAAATGTGGAGCCCTCTCATTTGGAAATACTTTTCCCTTAACAATAGTTTTGTGAAAATGTAGAGGGACAAAGGGTTGTTTTGCACCAACAATTCCTCACATTTGTGGCTTCATGTTTTTAATCAGCATCAGTGTCTAATCAAGGTGAGGTGCTTCTACACAGAGTGAAAAAAATGGAAGACAAATTGATTTAGGTTACTTCCACAAGCAGATGAAAGTAATTGCAGTAAATGAATACAGCATAACTGCTTTTACTCTCTGATGATGTAATGGTGCTTTGGAGCAGATTTCTTAGGAAATTATCTGGTACCTCTCCTGAGGGTGTGTGTCTAATGAGAGATAGTGACATCATTAATAAGTGTTAATTACTGTTAAATGTATGAGTCAACACCAGTTCCCATACAGTCAAGTGGTAATTATACACACCCATATTCCCATGTGGTCCATTCCTAGGCTACGCGCTCTGTTTCAAACTCTCCACCAGCTTGTGCTTACTGGTTAGCTTAGGAATAGTACTGAATTCTTTCTATTGTTTCCAAGTGCAAACTCATTACTTTGGTTAGCTGAGCAAGCTTTGTGCTGCTACTGGGAGATGCTAAATAATAACTTTGCATTTATACACAACAGCAACTTATCACATTCTCAAGATATTCCAAAATGCTTTACAACCTATTCCTTTTGAAATTAATTCACTGCTGTGTAGGCTAATATGTCATCCAAAGACTGAATGTCACTGATGATGTCACATACGAAGAAAAGAGCGGTGATGATGAAAGAAGTACTGATAAAGCAGCGTAAAGGACCAGAAATAGAAAGTGAGATGAATGATCAGTTTGTAATATAGACTCCGGATGTTGGATGGTATTTATTTATCAGACAGGACCTTCATTTAACACCTCACTTGTAAGATCTCTGGTAATGCAGCACTCCTCAATACTCTGATGTAGATTTGGTCTAGATTATGTGGTCTATTCTGCTGTGGGGTTGAAACTTTCTTTCTTCTGATTCAGGCAACCTTGGCTAACTGAGACATGTTGCGGCTTACCAACTAAACTGCTACTAAGTGCAATTCCATTTCATCCCTAAAGTCTGATAGTCATCTTCTAATTGCTTTGTCGCATGCTGTAAGATGACCATGGTCTTCCAAACTTTCCAATCATAGCAGCATTGGATGACCTTGTTGTCAGTATTGTGGGTAAGTCAATCTTTAATATTGTCTAGCTGCTTCCTTTGCTGTTGGCCTCTTATTCTTCTTCTGGTATTCTTTCTGGTGGTTAGGCACTTCAACCCTTCTGCATGGATAATGTGACTGAAAAAGTCTTCCGTTGATACTTTTTAGAGTTCTCGTGTTCTTCCAGCCCATTCATTACCTCTTTGTTAGCTATTTTCTCTATCCAGCTTACTCTTGGGATATTTCTTAAGCACCCCATTTCAAAGCTGTCGATTTTCTTTGCCCCCCCACCCCCCTCCCAAATTCTCCAAGCCTCACAACCACAATCCATTACTGACCATACATAACATTTGATCACATGATTCTCATTTCAAGATTCAAGTTGATGTTTCCTTTAATGTTCCTTAATTTTGTGCAATCTTTTTTTGGATTTCAGTCCTGCTTTTGATATTGGATTTTACTACGCTTCCAAGGTACCTTTTCTATCTTTTAAAAACCTTGGCAGAAAGAGCCACTGATATGCAAAACAACCTCAACCTATGTTTTACTGATTATACCAAAGCATTTGATAAAGTCCAACAAAATCATTTCACGAAAATGTTAGAAGACATCAACATCGACGGTAAAGATCTTTGATTCATCTGCAATATTTACTTGAATCAGGTAGCAGCAATCAGATATGAGAATGTAGGAACATAATAACTAGGAGCAGGAGTAGGCAATTCAGCCCCTCGAACCTGCTCCACCATTCAATTCAATCATGGCTGATCTTGCTCAGCCTCAACTCCACTTCCCTGCCCATTCTCCATAATCCTTCAATTCTTAGGTGGACATTGCATAAATTTGAGAAGATAGACAGATTTTAATTAGAAATCGGTTGAAGGGTTATGGACAACAGGCAGGAAAGTGGAGTTGAGGCCAAGACAAGATTAGCCATTATCGTATTGAATGGCAGACCGGGCTTGAGAGACTGAATTGCCTACTCCTGCTGCTAGTTGTTAGGTTCTCTAACAACTCTCTGCATAATAATGTTTTTCCTGCTTTCAACTCTGGTTCTTTTGCCAATCATCTTAGATCTGTGTTCTCTAGTTACAGAGCCTTTTGACCCTGGAAATGGCTTCTCTTTTTTGGCTCTACCAAAATGTTTCAAGATTTTGAACATTTCTATCAATTCTCCCTATAACTTTCTCTGAAAAGAGCAGCCCCAATTTCACTGGTCTCTTCACCTAACTGAAGACTTTGCTAACATATAGCCAGTCCTTTTTAAGACATTAATACCCTTCCAAAAAAATGTGATACCCAGAATTTGCCATAATCCTCCAGAGGTTTATGCAGGTGTAACATCACTTCGTTGTTTTTATACCTTTTGCCTCTATTGATAAAGTGAAGGATTCTAAATGTTTCTTTAACTTGTCTTGTAATCTTTAGGGATTTGTCTACATATACTCCAGCTCTCTCTGTTCCTGTACCAGGGTAGTGTTCTCAGCCCAACCACTTCAGCTGCTTCATCAATGACTTTCCCTCCAACATGATGTCAGAAATGTGAATATTCGCTGATGGCTTCATATTGTTCAGCTCGATTTATAACTCCTTAGAAAATGAAGTGGTCTACGCCTGCATGCAATAAAATCTGGACAACTTTCTGCCCTGGTAAGAGGTAAAATAACATTTGCATCAGACAAGTGCCAGGTAATGACCATTTCCAACAAAGAGAGTCTTGGCATCTTCCCCGACATTCAGTGGCATTGCCATTGTCAAATTCCCCATCATTAACATCTGGGGGGAGGCAGGGGAGACTCACTGTTGATCCAGTTGGTCATTGCACTAGCCACATAGGTCTAAGACTGAGTATTCTGTGGCAAGTGGCTCACTTCCCGATTCCCCAAAGCCTTTCCACAGTTCACAAGGCACAAGTCAGGAATACTCCTGAAGTCCTGGAATGCTGTCCAGTTGCCTAGATGGGTACAGTTCTAATAATACTGAAAAAGCTTGACACCATTCAGGACAAAGCAGCTTGCTTGAGTGGCACCACCTTAATCATTCAGTCCCTTCACTGCAGGTATATTGCAGTTGTAGTGTGTACCATCTACAATTTCCATTCTCACAAAGATGAATTTTGCACCCGATATGTGCGTTGACCTCTCATTATGTGAACCTGATTGGAGTGAGATCCTGAGGACCAAGCAGGCTCACCTCTCACATTAAGTAGTAAGTGGACATGGATTGGATCATGAGGGACAGCCATTTGGTAAAAGTTGGTCGCTGGAAAAACATTTGAAAAACACACTAACAACGTGACAACGTTTCTTTGACAGCACCTTCTAGAACCGTGATTCTACCAACTGGAAAGACAAGGACAGTAGACACATGGGAACACCACCACTTGCAAGTTTCCCTCCAAGTAGTACATTATCCTGACTTGGGCATATATCTGCATTCCTTCATTGATGCTGCACCAAAATCCTGGAAACTCCCTCCCTAACAGCACTGTTAGAGTATAATCACCACATGCACTGCAGTGGCTCAAGAAAGAGATTCACCACTATCTGCTCAATCAAATTTGACCTTCCTTGCAAAAAATTGTCAACTGATCTATTATGCGATACTACATCAAATGCCTTTACAAGTCCACATGCACAACAACTGTGTTACCTTCTTCTACCTCTCCATTGCTCATCAATCAATTCAATCAAGTTAGTTAAATATGGGTTTTACTAGTGTAGACTTTCATTCATTAAACCATATTTTTCAAAGGGCCAATTAAGTTTGTTACTGACATCAGAAGCCTCCTGGAAGAAGAGTTCTTTCCAAGAGGGCAATGTGGGCACACATTGCCAGTGGCCCTGAATTTCTTTGGATCCAATTCCTTTCAAGTTTTGCTAGTGACGTTCACATGATTTACAACGACCTGTCCACAATTATAATGCCCAAGTGATCAATGCTACGTTTGCCAAGATGGCCACTAACATCCACTTAGACGCTGATGAGATCAGTCAGACACAGATAGGTTCTTGGATTTTCTGCAGTGGCTAGATTCCTACAGACTTGTTCAGGGAATTATTGGATGCACATGTCGCAATCAATGTCCTCAGATCAGCCTGGAGTAATTATCAACTGGAAGGGATTCCATTCCCTCAATATGCAGCTTCTTGTGCAAGGTTTCTACTCATGTCTGGACATGATTTCCTCGAAGCTGCCATGAGTCCTTCATTCTTCGACAGTCACATCTGACCGGGTGGCCTCTTGGAGACCAAGGATATCCTTTGAATTCCTAGCAAGTGACACTTGTGAGGAGCCCTACCACTGATGCATAGGAGAGGTACAACACGTGCCATTTGAGCAAGAGCAATAACTTAGCAAGTCATTGGTTTGTTGATGATGTGGCTCAGATATCTGAGCATGCCCTTCAGTATATACCAGCAAGGGTCTCCAGAATGGTGGTGGTCTGCTGTGAGTTGCACAACATAATGCTGCAGAAAGGACTAGAACTTCAGAGGGAAGAAGGTGCAGACTGAAGAGGAGAACAAAGTTGAGCAGCCACACGTAACCATGGAGTCTGCAGCCATTCATCTGGCTACCAAAGAATTATGTAGCTTCTCCTATGCAGGCCCAGTTCAGCTAATCTGAGGCCAAATGGCTGTGCAGTGATGCTGGCCACATACCTACCCCAACACAATCCATTCTCACTGTTAAAAATCATTACATTCACACCCTTTCTCATTTTCCAACTTGGTAATACCATTCTCCTAAAGGCTACTGTCCATTTGCTGTTTAGGATTAAACAAAATAGACGATAAGAGAATGAAGAATTCTGATAAAGTGGTTGATTTATTTAAAATAAACATATATGTATTGACATGCATATTGTTATCCAGACCTGAGTAAATCAGCTTGTGCAACTAATAAGTCTTTCTCATCTATTTTTGTTTTACCCCTCTACTTCAGCAGAGCTAGAGGAAGGCTGCTTGTCCCCCGGCACTGACAGCTGAGATACCCCTGCTGGACCTCCTTTGATCCTGTGAGTGCTCCACCAAAGATTGTTCTACCTGCAATTGTGCAGAACAGACTTGATCATTGACAAGAAGTGGCATGTGGGGCTGTGTCTGAAGAGGGATTTACAAGGTCGGAGAGGTAGGAGTGTGTTGAAAAGAGCCTGTACTTATGTGTGGCTTTTCTCCACCTTTCCTCTCATGGTCTACCTGCGCTCCCTGCTAGCTAAGAACTGGACAGCACTTATCTGCATTTCACTGAGGCGTTGAGCCACCAAAACAAGGTTTTGCTCTATCCTGTGTAAAGTGGAATCCTGAGTGTGCAGACTATTCATCAGGCTCAGCTTGCACTCAGCTGCCTTCCATGTCTGATGGTCCATGCAGATGGCCACTCTTTTGATGCAGATAGACATTAGCAGAAAATTCTGAGACATCATGGCTTTCATGCTAGAAACAGATGCTTCCGTGTTCTCTTCAAGAGTGTGCACTGTCTCTGGAAATGCTGATAGAAGCACATATATTTCTAGTTACTATTCCACAAGTACCCTTGTCCTGGTTGACTCCCAAGTGTCAGCACCTGCATCTAGTGGAGCAGAGTTTAAGTGTCCTGTGCTCTCTAATGAGAGCTTTTTACTGCTGTTTCTGTTATCAGAACCTGCTCCTCTTCACATGTGATGTGCGTCTCACCATATGACAATCTGGCTATCTCTACTGGATTACCCGCCAAAATGTGTGCATCTATGCTGGAGTATGGTGCGTATGAGTGATGTGATAATGCCTCATCAGAGTGTTTACCCTCCTCGGAGGACTTGTCAGCTTCCTTCATCACTTTTGAATGATGCGTGGGAGATGAAAGTCAAATTATTGCTGACATTTGTAATCAGTGATGTTTTATAAGATAGTTATGTTATAAATAGTTTCTTTCACTTCAAGGTAAAATGGAGCAATGGAGAGGGACATGTTTCCCATTGGTTTCTCCTGGGGATAAGCCTATGTGATTTGATCGCCATGGGGACAAAGAGGCTAGGGCAAGTCCTGTTGAAATTCAAGAGCCAGCTATCATACCTGAAGACAAAGGAAACAGAAGCTGGCCTTGATATGGGTAGACTTAAAGACAGTTGCACAGTGAGATTCAGAGAACCTGGACAGAGCGAGAAATCCAGAGAAAGAGACAGAGAAGTAACAGCTGGGGGAAAAGGCTGTTCTCTGGTGGTCACCAGGCAGAATGTGTATGAGGGCTTGTTTTATGGTTAAAGAGATGGCACCTATAGAAATTTGCCCTGCAGCAGCCAGGAGAAAGAGTCGATGGAATGGGCCTTACTGTTGGTCGTTGGTTTGGAGATTCTCAGAAGGCTAAGGCAAACAACTCTCGCCACACACTGGACACTGCAACTCAGCGGAATGTGAGAAGCAAGCCTGTTAGAAGCTGAGAGTAATTCTGGACTAGCTCCTGTAAAGATTACAATTCTGCAGAGGGCACATGTTTAACATACAAATGTGGCATGAGGTTTTTGGTTGTGGGGTAACTTTTCTATACAAGTGTACTAGTTAGTCTACTAAATAATGTTTGATGTTGATTTTCATTTGGCTGCTATAGAGAAAGTTTTAAAATGTGAAATATTGTTGTGAGACTCTTTGAGTTGGTCACTGGGAATTCAAACCTCTTTTTAAAGATTATTTGTCTCAACAGGAAATGTATCACATGAGAAAAGGGTTCAAACTCTGCATTGTGCATATCATGACGTTTCTTAGTTGGTGGTTACTAGTTAGTGGTGACATCAATTCAGCATGAGTGACTATCATGTGCCAAGTAACAATATAATATCTCATGCCACCAGAGGTATGTGGGAGAACCCATCTCTCCATTGTAATGTCCATGGACTTGCCAATCGCTAAAGAATGTTTCTCCACAGCAATCAATTTGCAATGTGACTATCACTGCAAGGTCCAACCCTGCTTCTCTCCCTCTCCATGGAGTTGTACTTTCTATTCTCCTGCAATGCTAGAAAGTAAAGAGTTAGGAGTGCAACAAGTGGAGCATTTGGAATAACCGTTGTGGAGTGTGAGTGACGTATGGGTGTGAAATGTCAGTAAGATGAGTCACTGTTGACTGTTGAGATGAGGATTTGAGGAGAGCCTGGAAAAAGAAAAGAATGAATGGAGCTGCAAGGTAGGTTGTCCTGAGAAGTGCTGTCTGAGAGAATGCTGGGTAAGTCAGTGTGGGGGTTGACAGCTCAAAGTGTTAAGATACTCAGCTTTCCTGTCCTTTTAGGTCATTAAACCTGGAACTGTATCTAGCTACGAGGGACCACACTCCTACTGCTACTTTTGATACCTCCAGCCAGACTTGTTTGGTCGATTTTGCTGGTTTCTTCCTTCCGTGATGTGGAGATGCTGGCGTTGGACTGGGGTAAGCACAGTAAGAAGTCTCACAACACCAGGTTAAAGTCCGACAGGTTTATTTGATAGCACAAGCCACAAGCTTTCAGAGCGCTGCTCCTTCAGCGTCTGTAGGAAACAGGGCTTCTCTTTTGGTCTTCACTGTCTCTAGCATCACAATGTGGAGATGCCGGCGTTGGACTGGGGTAAACACAGTAAGAGTTTTAACAACACCAGGTTAAAGTCCAACAGGTTTATTTGGTAGCAAATGCCATTAGCTTTCGGAGCGCTGCTCCTTCGTCAGATGGAGTGGAAATCTGCTCTCAAACAGGGCACAGAGACACAAAATCAAGTTACAGAATACTGATTAGAATGCGAATCTCTACAGCCAACCAGGTCTTAAAGATACAGACAATGTGAATGGAGGGAGCATTAAGCACAGTTTAAAGAGATGTGTATTGTCTCTAGACAGGACAGCCAGTGAGATTCTGCAAGTCCAGGAGGCAAGCTGTGGGGGTTGCTGATAGTGTGACATAAACCCAACATCCCGATTTAGGCAATCCTCGTGTGCGCAGTACTTGGCTATCAGCTTCTGCTCAGCGACTCTGCGCTGTCGTGTGTCGTGAAGGCCGCCTTGGAGAACGCTTACCCGAAGATCAGAGGCCGAATGCCCGTGACCGCTGAAGTGCTCCCCCACAGGAAGAGAACAGTCTTGCCTGGTGATTGTCGAGCGGTGTTCATTCATCCGTTGTTGTAGTGTCTGCATGGTTTCCCCAATGTACCATGCCTCGGGAAGCGTATCAGGTAGACAACGTTGGCCGAGTTGCAAGGAGTAGGTACCGTGTACCTGGTAGATGGTGTTCTCACGTGAGATGATGGCATCCGTGTCGATGATCCGGCATGTCTTGCAGAGGTTGCTGTGGCAGGGTTGTGTGGTGTCGTGGTCACTGTTCTCCTGAAGGCTGGGTAGTTTGCTGCGGACAATGGTCTGTTTGAGGTTGTGCGGTTGTTTGAAGGCAAGAAGTGGGGGTGTGGGGATGGCCTTGGCGAGATGTTCGTCTTCATCAATGACATGTTGAAGGCTCCGGAGTAGATGCCGTAGCTTCTCCGCTCCGGGGAAGTACTGGACGATGAAGGGCACTCTGTCCACCGTGTCCCGGGTTTGTCTTCTGAGGAGGTCGGTGCGGTTTTTCGCTGTGGCGCATCAGAACTGTCGATCGATGAGTTGAGTGCCATATCCTGTTCTTATCAGGGCATCTTTCAGCGTCTGGAGGTGTCTGTTGCGATCCTCCTCATCCGAGCAGATCCTGTGTATACGGAGGGCTTGTCCGTAGGGGACGGCTTCTTTAACTTGTTTAGGGTGGAAGCTGGAGAAGTGGAGCATTATGAGGTTATCTGCGGTACAGTGAGATGCTGAGGTGACCGTCCTTAATGGAGATGCGTGTGTCCAAGAATGCAACCGATTCCGGAGAGTAGTCCATGGTGAGTCTGATGGTGGGCTGGAACTTGATGTCATCATATAGTTGTTTCAGTGATTGTTCACCATGACTCCAAAGGAAGAAAATGTCATTGATGTATCCAGTGTATAGCATCGGTTGAATCATAGAAACCCTACAGTGCAGAAAGAGGCCATTCGGCCCATCGAGTCTACACCGACCACAATCCCACCCAGGCCCTATTCCTATATCACTACATATTTTACCCGCTAATCCCTCTAATTTACGCATCTCAGGACACTAAGGGGCAATTTTTTAGCATGGCCAATCAACCTAACCTGCACATCTTTGGACTGTGGGAGAAAACCGGAGCACCCGGAGGAAACCCACGCAGACACGAGGAGAATGTGCAAACTCCACACAGACAGTGACCCGAGCCGGGAATCGAACCCAGGTCCCTGGAGCTGTGAAGCAGCAGTGCTAACCACTGTGCTACCGTGCCGCCCTGTGCGGTGAAGAAGTCTTGTTCGAACCTGCACATGAAGATGTTGGCATATTGAGGTGCGAATTTGGTCCCCATGGCTGTTCCGTGTGTCAGGATGAAGAACTGGTTGTTGAAGGTGAAGACATTGTGGACCAGGATGAAGTGGATGAGTTGTAAAATTGCATCTGGAAACTGTTTGAGAGCAGATTTCCACTCCATCTGACGAAGGAGCAGCGCTCCGAAAGCTAATGGCATTTGCTCCCAAATAAACCTGTTGGACTTTAACCTGGTGTTGTTAAAACTCGAGCATCACATCCAAGGAACAATCAAGAGAACTGCTGGTGTGGGGTCAGTGGGGAGGGGGCTGGAACAGGGGTGGTGTTTCTGGCAGCCTTCCTATGTTTCCGGCAGCCTTCCTATGTTTCCCTGTCATTATTCTTCTGTTTGCAGCCTTCACAAAGAATAAGGGATGCAGTCATTCTGATCCATGCCCAGTGTCCCTTTAAATAGAAAGGCGTTCATTAGGATGCAGTCATTCTGATCCATGCTGAGGGTCCCTTTAAATAGAGGTTTCATTGAAAGGTGCAGGCTGGCATCACATCCACTCTGTGAATGATCCAGAAACAGAAGCAGGATGCTAATACCTTGGCTTTGTTGAACAGCCACAGCAAAGCCAACTGCTAAAACAAATGAGTTCCTGATCTGCAAATGGGTCGGTTGAAATAAAATTCTGCCCGATCTCTCTAAAAGTTTTCCTCTCACCGATATTAGGCTGATCTGCCTGTAATTGCTGGATTTATCCCTAATTTTTCTTGAAAAGGGATGCAACAATTGCAATCCTTCAATCTTCTGGCACCTGTTAAACCCAAGGAGGATTGAAAGATTGTGACCAGAGGCTCTGCAATTTCCATTCTTACTTCTCTTAGCAACCTTGGATGAATCCCAACTGAACCGGGTAAATTTTCCATTTTAAGTGTATTTAAGTGTCTCCATTTATCTCATAAGTTTCTCAATTACCCTCTCCCTTTCTTTTCCATCTCTAATTTTCAATAATAACTGAACTAATGGAAAAGTTAATGAAAATAAAAAAACACCAGAAAAGGAGAGCTTCTAAAATCCAAATTCTTTTGTTTGGCATTACTAAATTACACTAGTCATATATCAACTTGGACATTAAATAGTAAGGGGGCAGTTCTCCAATCTCACTGCACCTGGAGCAAATCGCGCTGATCCTGGAGAATGGCGTGCGGGCCCAAAAATCGGTTTTGCACCCGGCACCAAACAGTTTGTGATTTTCCCGGACCCTTTCTAATGCCGTGAACCCAATTGCGCCCTTCCCATTTGCATGAGATTGACTGGATTTCAAACTAAATAGCGAGTTTGACACGTGATTGTCCCTGATCCTAGAATGTTCCCACCTCTCCAGCGGGAGGTCACATCGGCATGAATTACTACTGGTCTCCACTCGTGGAGAACTGGTGCGATGGTCACACCAGGGGACACAGGGACCATCGAAGCCCCCAGGTACTTAGGGGCATGGCCAGGTAGTGCCCATCGGACACCCGGTAGTGGCCACCGGAAAGCCCGGCAGAGACTACCGGATACCCTGGCAGTGGCCACCCGACTCCCTGGCAGGTGTCAGGAGCAGTGCCGAGGGGTTGGGGTCTGTGTGGGGGCCATGACATGGCGGCTATGTCGGAGGTCTGATGGGGAGGGGTCGTGCAGGGGTGGATCCTGAAGGTGGTCATAATGGGGGGCATTTTGGGGGGGCCATGTCGGGGGTCAGGCTGATGGGGTCTCCCAGTGCACTGTGAGATTAGGGCGCCCATGCGAAATGGCCCCCAAGCACTCTGAAGCTGGACTCACTTGGGTGTTTAGGCCCCACACCCCCAGCACAAAACTCCTAACTCTCCAAAAAAAGTGACTGAGTGTGGGAGGATTGCAGTGCGGAACGTGCCTGATCATTCCGTCATTCTCGCTGTTACGACATTTAGAAATTTCTTGGGAGAATTCCGTCCTAAATCTTTCATAGAATCCCTAGTGTGCAGAAGGAGGTACATTCGGCCCGTTGAATCTGCATGGACTCTCTGACAGAGTATCTCAAACAGATCGCCCCATCCAGTAATTCTGCTAATCCCCCTACCTACACATCTTGGGACACAATGAGACAATTTAGCATGGCCAATGCACCTAATCTAACCTGCACATCTTTGGACCATGGAAGGAAATCAGAAGAAACACAGACAGAAATGGGGAGAACGTGCAAACTCCACACTGACAGTCACCAAGGCTGGAATTGAACCTGGGTGCCACGTGCCGTAAAGCATTTTCATCACAAGTTTTTTTGACAATACGTTCATAATTACATACCATTACGTACATTTTACAGTTTTGTTTTTTATCGCTATTTACCTTAACCCATCCATCTCTTCCATATCATCAAGGGTAATCATTCCATCTCCAAGGAAGATGTACAAGAAATTATCAGGCCCAAACAAGAGCTGTCCACCCAAATGCTTTCTGTGTAACTCTGCTACTTCAGTCAATACTTTTGCTGTTCGTGTATCCACTTGATTTGCATTTTTTCTGTGAAAGAAATTACAATTATGTTTACTAATATAATTATTCCTTTGAAAAATGCATTAAGAAAAGAACTTGCTTTTTATTGTGATGTTCATGACCTTTGTTTGCCCCAACGTGCTTTACAACTAAGTAATTCTTTTTTTTGAAGTGTAGTCACTGTGGTAGAGAAGCATGTCAATATGTTGGCATCAAAATCCCACAAGCAGCAACTAAATTAAAGTGCCAATAATCTGATTTGATGATGCTATTTTAAGGACAAATATTGTCAAGATACTGAGAAAACTCTCCTTTATTTTTTCTAATAGTGCATGGATCTTTAATGCCCACTTGAGAAGCAAGAGAAGTCTCGTTTCGCACCTAAATGGCAGCACCTCTGACAGTGCAATACGTTCTCATGACTAAACTGAAGGATCAACCTGGATTAGCTGCTTAAATGTCTGGAGTTGGATTTTAATTTACAATCTTCTGATTCAAAACTCTAGAGTACTATCAGTGAGTCAAAGTTAACAACTTTCCTCATTACTTGAGGGGAAAAAGGCAAGAATATAGGTTGATAATTAAATATCATTAAAATTCCTTTTGATAGTTTGATTTTTATTTTAATATTCCTTTTGTTTAAATGAAGTGAGAAAATTGCTGCTTGTATCAGGAATACTTCTTGACTTACTAAGCCATAGAATGAATTTTATGTCCAGTTTAACACTTTTTAATTAATGACGTGCTTTTACCGACATTTATTCTAGGCCCTCACGGAGTCAGACTCCAAAATAATTAATAAAAGTCAACAGAAAAGACAAACCAAAAAATATCTGACTTAAAATTTTTGTCTTCATGGTAGCAATGTTTAACTATTCAGTTGAGATATTTAAATTATGTTCTTAAAATATATCTAGAAATGGACACGTTTTTCTTCATCTGACATCCTAACCGTACTTTATATAATTAAACACAATGGAAATAAAGCATCTGCATATTTGGAAAATGTGATTTTTTAAAAAAACCTTGATATGCAGAATTGATGGAGATAATTCAGTGCTAAAACTTGCTTTAAAGTGAAATTAACTAACAGCCAAACAATTGGATTCTTGCCACATGTGGCATTTTGAAGAGCTTTAGGCGTTTATCAGCCTGCTTCTGTTTTGGTGTACCATTAAATTGCATCACCATATTTCACATCATGGGTGGAATCTTGTGCTCTCACTGGTGGCGAGCTCGGAGGTGGGAAGGGCATGTTATTAGGTGTACCTAAACTACGCTGCCTCTCCATCTCCACTGGAATTATGTTCTGGGTGGGAAGGCCCATGGTCAACTTGCCTTGCTGCTAATTGAGGCCGTTAAGTGGGCAGTTAATGACCACGTTAGGTTCTCATCCCATCGCTGCTGGTATTGATCCAGCTGCAAGTGGGCTTGTGGTCATGCATTGTGCAAAACAGGTGAAACTGTGCAAGAAGCTTGTCTTCTTAGTGGGGAAAGGTGTCTCCATCAAATGCAATCAGTGCCTGATCAAAGGGCTGGACATTGGGAGGGGGGAGCTACTGAGAGCCATCTTAATTCTCATTCCCTTACCTGCCACCCCCATCTGACTAAATCCCACCCTCCACGTTACTGACCTGTAGCCTGGGTCACCCACAATTCTGGGACTCCATAAAGGTGTCTTTCCTGTGGCAGTCACAGCCTCCTCAGAAATGCTGCTGATCATAAGAGCTGCTAGCCTTTGGCCAATAGCTCTCACTAGGTGGCACTTCCATCCTCAAGGTCTTGATTCCAGGGTCCACCAGTGGTCTCGCCACTGCCTGATTGGCTTGTGATTCAGTGGGCCTTCCCAAAAAATAGGCAGTGAGAGTATACTGCTGGCCCGACGAGACCCCTGATGCCACAACAAGATTTTGCCCCCATGGCATTTACAGTGTAATTTACAGCAGATGAAGTTCTGTTCAATTGTGTTCAGTAATTAATATTTGTAAGACATGCTGGAGCATAAGTATCTCGTTTTGTTATCGCACTACCTGGATACAGTGTATTCGACTACTCTAAGAATGTGGTCGTGTGGTCCAATGGCCCATCGTTCTTGGTTGGTGGTATAAGACACGTAGAGCTTTCCATTTTCATTGAATTTGGGATGAAATGCAAGGCTTAACAATCCTCTTTCATCTCCACCCTGAGGTTAAATAACAAAAAACATAAAACATTGTAATGTTAAATATGCTCTCCATTTTGTTTCATCTGGAAAACAGTGGAGATCTTTCCTGGTGTGGATAATTTGTTTATAAACTCCTTTTCTCCTTTCTGGCATTGGTTATAACACACAAAGGGATTATAAAATATTTCCCCTTAAACAACTAAGTTGGAACCAGACGTTTGTCACAACTGACGTGAGCACTGCATTGCACATAAAAAATTCTTACTGCACCATTGTAAAGTGATTTGTGTGTGTCATCTCTAGATCTCCATGAAGACACGTCTAAATGCTAGGAAGAATTCTTTGTTCAGCTATTAACTTGCTCATACACTAAGGAAGACAAATGAGTCCATCACTAGCAGCAGTTTTTCCTGCTGTTGATATTCTTAAAGCATTGAATACCACAGCGTGAGCTGTGAACTCCTTGCCTTGGCACTGCACTCCAAAAACAATTAAATTAATTGTCTAGTGTATGAACTTTTCTTTACCCTGGAGGCAAGTACATCAATTGTCACATCTATGGTGGTCTGCTTCTTTGTGTCGACAATAATTAATAGCCATTTTTCATTGGTGGCTATATATTGGACAACGGAACTATGCAAGGAATGAAAATGATTCCCGTGTTTTGAATATTGCATATAGTATTAAAAATTACTTGCAATTATTTAATCCAACTCATTACATACGGGCTGATGATCTTTTTTTATCAGCTTATCTGTTATTGATTGCAATCTGTGGTAAAAGGCCATCCATATGATATAGTCGGTGATCTCAAAGATCTACCACTAATAAATTAGGTTTTTGTTACCACGTATAGTCACTGACAAAAATTACCAACAATTCTGCACTTGTGGTAATGATGAATTCAAAAGGACAGGCTTCTTACTTGTCTTTGTTTTTGAGGACGTCATGATTACAGCACACAGAGAAGTGCCACAATAAGCTGATGTCCTCACGTCTAACTGCTCCAAAGCAATGCCAAAATAAATTCAATTTATTGTATTTTGCGTTGGTAGTAAAAAGTCTGAAAGTTGTTGTTAATGCATTTCGTAAATTCTGTTTTTAGTGAATGCAGAGGGAACTTGGAAACTTGGTTGCTATAAGGAATTTTTCCACTACATTTATTTCTCTGAAAGCAGAAAAGGCAGGAAAATGACAACAGAGGAAGTTTTGGCCAATCAGACAGCATAGAAAAAATAAGTTCAAAAGACAAATTCAAAACTCATAAAAGAGATTAAAACTGTGATGCTGAAGGCAAATCCTGAACCATTCAAAATACACATTCACAATTATTTAAAGAAATACAGCAGAACGCACATCAAAACAAAGTTAAAGGCTAAAAGGTGATGGGGAAGAGGACATTCACAAAAAGGAAGTGTTATCTGGAGAAAGTAGTTACATGAAATGCCGAAGTGGTCATTTTTTTCCCTCATTCACATGGTGTGGGTAATGATGACAAGACCAGGACTTATTACCCAATTCTAATTGCCTTCCGAAGATGGTGATGAGCCATTTTTTTCAACTGCAACAGTCTGCGTGGTGAAGACACTCCCACAATGGTATTAGGTAGGGAGTTCCTGAACTTTGACCCAATGATACATTTCCAGGAAGATGAGTGACTTGAAAGGGAACTTAGTGATGTTGATGTTCCTGTGCACCTGCTGTCCTTATTCTTCCATATGGTCGAGGACATGAGTTTGGGAATTGCAGCTGCTGTCAAAGAAGCCTTGGAAAGTTGTTAGTGCATCTTGTAGACGGTACACACTGCAGTCAAGGTATACCAGTGGTGGAGGGAGTGAATATTTAAGTTTGTGTCAAGCTGATTGGGTGTTGTTGGAGCTGCACTTATCCAGGCAATTGGAAAGTATTCCATCACTCCTGATTTATACCTCACAGATGCTGGAAGTTCAGAATTCAGTCACTTGCCACAGAATTCCAACCTTTGAACTGCTCTTGTTGCTAGCCCAGTTAGGTTTCTGGTATGATTCCAGCTAGTGGAGACTTTTCTCCGATTGCCATTGATTTCAATCTTACTCCTTGATGCTACTACACCCAGTCAAATGCTGCCTTGATATTAAGGGCAGTCACTTGATAATGGGTGTGTTCATGGAGCCTCTTTTTACCATACGTTGTTTAATTGTTCACTTCCATTCATGACATGATGTGAACTATGCAGTGGTTGTAGGATCCTTCACGTTGATTTTCTTGGTGACTGCCGCAAGTCCAGCCAAGCAGCTATGTCTTTCAGGACTTGGCTGGCTCAGTCAGTAATGGGGTTAGTAAAGTAATTCTTGGTAATGGGCACCGCAATTTCCCATCAGAAAACATGAGTCCTTGGTGCTTTAAGTGCATCTATCAAATGGTGTTCAACATAGAATCATAGAATCCCTACAGTGCAGAAAGAGGCCATTTGGCCCATCGAGTCTGCACCGACCACAATCCCACCCAGGCCTAACCCCTATATCCCTACATATTTACCCGCTAATCCCTCTAACCTACGCATCTCAGGACACTAAGGGGCAATTTTAGCATGGCCAATCAACCTAACCCACACATCTTTGGAGTGTGGGAGGAAACCGGAGCACCCGGAGGAAACCTATGCAGACATGAGGAGTATGTGCAAACAGACAGACAGTGACCCAAGCCGGGAATCGAACCCAGGTCCCTGGAGCTGTGAAGCAACAGTGCTAACCACTGTGCTACCCACATGGAGAAACCCTGATTGATCAGCTGAAGGAGAGTGGTAAATAGTTATCAGGAGGTTTTCTTGCAAATGTTTAACCTGGTGCTGTGAAACTTCATGGGGTCTGCAGTTTATGTGCAGTAATCTCAGGACCACTCCCTCCTAACTGTGTATCATTATATTGTCACCTCTGGTGGGTCTGGCTTACTAGTGGGACAGACATACTCTGGGATGGTGATGGAGGAGTGTGGGACATTAGCTGAAAGATGGAATTCTGTGAGCATGATTGTCAGGTTGTGTTTAATTAGTCTCTTCCAATTTTATCACACGTCCTTAGGTGTTAAAAAGGAGGACTCTGCATGGTCTACTGGAATGGGTGTGCCTTTGTCATGTCTGAATCTGATACCTAAGTCAATGCTGTGTGGTGCATTTGGTTTTATTTTAATGATACTCTGTCCCTGTGGTTTGAGTAGCTTGTTACGCCATTTCAGAGGCTGGTTAAAAGTCAACCACATTCCATTGGATTTGCAATGATACAAAGGCCAGACTGGGTAAGGAAGGACAGTACTGAAGTAGATGGTTTTTTTGACAATCCAAAGATATGCATTCACCAATACTGAAACTAAGCATTATCTCTGATTTATCTTTAATTGACTGATTTTAAATTTCTAGCTGCTAGATTTGAACTCTTGATCATTCGCCTAAGCCTCTGGATTAGAATCACAGAATCCTTACAGTGCAGGAGGAGGCCATTCGGCCCACCAAGTCTGCACCGACTCTTCGAAAGAGCATCTTACCTAGGCCCATCCCCTCGCCTTATCCTCGTGACCAATGCATTTACTCCACCCATCTCCCTAACCTGCACATCTTGGGACACTAAGGGGCAATTCAGCATGTCCAATCCACCTAACCTGCATATCTTTGGACTGTGGGAAGAAACCGGAGCACCCAGAGTAAACCCATGCAGACACAGGTGAACATGCAAACTCCACACTGGAGGTGTAAAGGGAATAAGCTGTATTATTGAATCAATTATTATTATTATAGAATCAAACCTGGATCCCTGGCATGTTAAGGCAGCAGTGGTAACTACTGTGCCGCCCTGGTCCAGTAACAGCATCAGTTTGCTACCTCTGTAAGGTGGTACAATATGGAGGGGTTGTCATAAAGTTCATTGACAAGTTACATGGGAGGCAGTGAGCAGTATACTCTGATATCTATTGCAATCCTCTTCCTAGTAAGAATATTATTGATTGCAATCATCTTCCTATGAAAAGTGAATAGTGACATTTGGTGCTCCCTTAGGAATTTAATAATGGATTTTTAACATATATGGCTAAGTAACAACAAAGTGTTTCAACTTTTCATTCATGGCTTCTGACCTCGTTTTGATAGACTTGGCCATTACAAGTAGACTTTCATTAGTTTATCTGGGTGGGACTATATCCCCATTTGGTCTCCATCTGTAATCTTTCTCATCATGTCATGAAACAATGATGGTTATTTGTTGTTCTCCTTCAAAATAATAATGAATGTTCAATTGTAATAGCAGCCTAAGAATGAACATGAAGGTTACATATGTTAAATTCACAGCACCTTACATTATATTGGGTGGGATTTTATAACCTCACTCGTCTTGAAACCGTAAAATCCCGCCCGAGGTCAACGGAGCTTTTCATGGTCCACCCCTCGCCCGCTCCGATTCCCGTGGCAGGAGCGATGGTAAAATTCCGACCATAGGTTTTTTAATGCAGTAAAACATCCATAGAGCTCCACAGGAGATTTTTAAACAAAATGACATTAAGCCACATGAGATATTAGGACAGAAATCAAAAGCTTGATCAAAGGGTTTGATGTTATGGAACATCTTCGAGGAAGGAGAACTAAGGAAAAAAAACTGAGGTTTAGGGAGGGAGTTCCAGAGCTTAGGCCCTTGGGTCACTTTAAGTCATGATTACATTTAATTGTACAATGAAAATGTGGGATGTGTAAGAGGTCCAAATCAAGAGAAAGGCAGTTATCTTGAAGTTTGAGGAGCTGCAGAAAGCTAGAGATGGAAAAGGGCAAAGCAATAAAAGTGATTTGAATGAGAATTTTAAAATCCAGATGTTGCTTAAACTAGCACAGGTAGATGAACCCAAGGTGATGGGTATACAGCACTTTGCATGATTTTATTCACAAGTAGATGACATGATCTCAAAAGGGTAGAAAATGGGAGGCTGGCCAGGATTGCATTGAAAAAGGCATATCTAGAGATTTTTAAAAAAGTGTGGACAAAGGCTTCAGTAGCAGACGAGCTGAGGGAAGGATGTTGTTGAGTGCTGGAGGTGTAAAGGGAATAAGCTGTATTATTGTTGGCCTGGATATGAGGTCAGAAACCCATTGCAATCCTAATATGACAGCAATATAGTGAACATTCTGGTTACTTCAGACAGTTGCCAGGGAGAGGGATAGAGTAAGTGGCTAGGAAATGGAGTTTGTGGTGGATACTGAAGATAATGGTTTCAGTCTTCCCAGTATTTAATCGGAAACAATTCTACACAAGACCTTCATCTCCACATTTGTCCATTGAGGCAACATTTTTGTAAAGTCAATAGCTTGACTTGGTGCAATTGAATAAATTGTATCCCGTTTCCAGCTGCATGTATTGAAAGACCCATTTACTCCAGAGAAAGATATGATGCTATGTTATTTACTGACCAGCAATGGTGATTATCCTATGGTTCCATAAAGGTATTTTATTTTTTGTAAGACTGAAGCAGATATTTACATAGCTATGCTTCTGGTGTCAATCTTAAGAGATTTATTGCTCAACTTGCCTGCAGCTCCCCACTCTCCACAGTGAATTAACAACTTTGGCCACTGCTTGACTAATTAAGTGACAATTTATTATGAGGAAGCTTTGATTGGTCAGGTACTTTGGGGTAATAAACTTTATTAAGTAAACCCACTCAACAGAAAACCGATAATCATTATTTCATTGAACTGCTATTAAAATAAATGGAAGAAGTCCATGTTTTAAAAGCAAAACTATGCAATTTTTTGAAAAATGTTTTTGATGTTTTTGTCACAATCAGAAATTTTGATTGTAATTGGACTTAATTAGAATTCTTCCCATTCACTCCCATCCCTGTGGCATTGTGCCTATACTTTCATCTGGGACCACCTCTGTTTCTCTGCCCAAAAGTGCTGACATCTTTCTTGAGGCCAAAATATGCACATCTTGTATTAAATTTTGGGAATGTCTGTTCATTGTTTGCACTAAAGAAATGTGTCAACCTGAATTTCTACCTCCCTGCCCCTCCCCCTACCAGAGTTCATGGTAATAAGAATTTGAAAAAAGTTCTCAAGCTTGGTTTAAAAAGAAGTGTCCACTAACCATTGTTTTTTACAATAGTTCTAAAGACTATCAAGATTCTTGCTTTAGGCTTGGTAAATCTAATAAGCACATTAGAAACAATATATTAAATTAAACAGCTAATCTCATCAGTACATAAGAGATTTATTTCCAGCAGCAACAGCCAAGTAACAAACTCTCCTGAGGCATAAACTCAGCAGATGTAACCTGCTGTTACAAGCACTGGAGATCTCTGCCAATAAGTTTGGATATTATGTGCAACAGGATTACAACAGATCTAGATTTCTAGATGCTTCTTCACAAAATAACAGAAGTAAGAGACCTCCTACCAGTGAGCCATGCAGGAAATTATTAAACACTTTGAAACTACAGCATGCTTACAAACTACTTGTTAATATTTGTATTTTGCTGAGATGGCCTTCATTCCTAAAGCAAAACAAACTAAAATGGTAAAAAAGTCTTCCTTAACAGAGTTATTTTAAAAAACCTTTTCATATTTCAAATGATTTCTGAAGGGTTCAGCATTACATTCAAATGAAAGTAGTATAACGCCATGAAGGGACACATTGAGCTGCAAATATTCATTAGTCTGCCTATGAAAGAGACCATAGCTGCTATGATATATAGCACATTCCAAATAAAATTCTGTGCTATATTGTTGAGGAAAGCACAAATGGGTAAATATTGCTAAAGTCAGGGATCCTGCAAGAGCAATATTTCATTTCATCCACCACTACCAGAATTCTACGATGTAATGTTATGACCTTACACATTTAAAACTCTCAGCTTAATTACATAAATCTACAAACAAAAAACATGGTAACCACAGTTTATAAACCATGCAATCAGAACAGCAGCCAAACCAAGTTCAATGATTTTATCAGGATAATAAGTAGTCTGAATTGTATAACTGGCTATAGTTTTAATCCAACAGGTTTATTTGGTAGCAAAAGCCACACAAGCTTTCGGAGCCTTAAGCCCCTTCTTCAGGTAAGTGGGAATTCTGTTCACAAACAGGGCATATAAAGACACAAACTCAATTTACATGAATAATGGTTGGAATACGAATACTTACAGCTAATCAAGTCTTTAAGATACAAACAATGTGAGTGGAGAGAGCATCAAGACAGGCTAAAGAGATGTGTATTGTCTCCAGACAGGACAGCCAGTGAGACTCTGCAGGTCCCGGCAGGCTGTGGGGATTACAAATAGTGTGACATGAACCCAATATCCCGGTTGAGACCGTCCTCATGTGTGCGGAACTTGGCTATCAGTTTCTGCTCAGTGACTCTGCGCCATCGTGTGTCGTGAAGGCCGCCTTGGAGAACGCTTACCCGAATATCAGAGGCCGAATGCCCATGACCGTTGAAGTGCTCCCCAACAGGAAGAGAACAGTCTTGCCTGGTGATTGTCGAGCGGTGTTCATTCATCCGTTGTCGCAGCGTCTGCATGGTTTCCCCAATGTACCATGCCTCGGGACATCCTTTCCTGCAGCGTATCAGGTAGACAACGTTGGCCGAGTTGCAAGAGTATGTACCGTGTACCTGGTGGATGGTGTTCTCATGTGAGATGATGGCATCTGTGTCGATCCGGCACGTCTTGCAGAGGTTGCTGTGGCAGGGTTGTGTGGTGTCGTGGTCACTGTTCTCCTGAAGGCTGGGTAGTTTGCTGCGGACAATGGTCTGTTTGAGGTTGTGCAGTTGTTTGAAGGCAAGACGTGGGGGTGTGGGGATGGCCTTGGCGAGATGTTTGTCTTCATCAATGACATGTTGAAGGCTCCGGAGGAGATGCCGTAGCTTCTCCGCTCCGGGGAGGTACTGGACGATGAAGGGTAGCCTGTCCACCGTGTCCCGTGTTTGTCTTCTGAGGAGGTCAGCACCGACCTCCTCAGAAGATAAACATGGGACACGGTGGACAGAGTACCCTTCATCGTCCAGTACCTCCCCGGAGCGGAGAAGCTACGGCATCTCCTCCGGAGCCTTCAACATGTCATTGATGAAGACGAACATCTCGCCAAGGCCATCCCCACACCCCCACTTCTTGCCTTCAAACAACCGCACAACCTCAAACAGAGCATTGTCCGCAGCAAACTACCCAGCCTTCAGGAGAACAGTGACCACGACACCACACAACCCTGCCACAGCAACCTCTGCAAGACGTGCCGGATCATCGACACGGATGCCATCATCTCACATGAGAACACCATCCACCAGGTACACGGTACATACTCTTGCAACTCGGCCAACGTTGTCTACCTGATACGCTGCAGGAAAGGATGTCCCGAGGCATGGTACATTGGGGAAACCATGCAGACGCTGCGACAACGGATGAATGAACACCGCTCGACAATCACCAGGCAAGACTGTTCTCTTCCTGTTGGGGAGCACTTCAGCGGTCACGGGCATTCGGCCTCTGATATTCGGGTAAGCGTTCTCCAAGGCGGCCTTCACGACACACGACGGCGCAGAGTTGCTGAGCAGAAACTGATAGCCAAGTTCCGCACACATGAGGACGGTCTCAACCGGGATATTGGGTTCATGTCACACTATTTGTAATCCCCACAGTCTGCCTGGACCTGCAGAGTCTCACTGGCTGTCCTGTCTGGAGACAATACACATTTCTTTAGCCTGTCTTGATGCTCTCTCCACTCACATTGTTTGTATCTTAAAGACTTGATTAGCTGTAAGTATTCGCATTCCAACCATTATTCATGTAAATTGAGTTTGTGTCTTTATATGCCCTGTTTGTGAACAGAATTCCCAGTCACCTGAAGAAGGGGCTTAAGGCTCCGAAAGCTTGTGTGGCTTTTGCTACCAAATAAACCTGTTGGACTTTAACCTGGTGTTGTTATACTTCTTACTGTGTTTACCCCAGTCCAACGCCGGCATCTCCACATTATAGTTTTAATACCATCATTGACAAAGACGCAAGGCCTTTTTCACATTTTCCATTGAATCTTTAGAATCCTTACAATGCAGAAGGAGGTCATTTGGCCCATCAAGTCTGCAACAACTCTCCAAAAGAGCATCCCACCCAGGCCCACTCCCCCGCCCTATCCACGTAACCCCACACTTTTATCATGGCTAATCACCCCTAACCTACACATCTTTGGACACTAAGGGGCAATTTAGCATGGCCAATCCACTTAACCTGCACACCTTTGGACTGTGGGAGGAAATCAGAGCACCCAGAGGAAACCCACACAGACATGGGGAGAACGTGCAAACGCCACACAGTCACCCAAGGCCGGAATCGAACCCAGGCCCGTGACACTGTGAAGCAGCAATGATAACTAACCATTGTGCCATCATGCCGCCCTAAATAAAAAGTTTTCATTTTTTAAACATTATTAATTTTCTAAATCAACAAAATAGCTTTGGGTACTTTGTAACAATTAGGAAGATAAGAATAGGCATAGATGATTCAGCTCTTCTAGATATTTCTGCTATTCTATGAGGCCAGGCTGATCTGTATCTTAACTCCAGTTACTCACCTTGGTTCAATAACCTTTATTAACCTTGCCTAACAAAAATTTAAAAACCTCAGTTTTGAAATTTCAATTGCTCAACAGCTAACTGTGGAGAGAGTCAGACGTCTATGACAACAACTTCAATTTAAATAGCCTCTTTAACAGAAGTGTTATCAAACAAATCATGCTTTATAAATAAGTGGTTCCTTATGTCATCCCTGAACAGCCCAGCTCTAATTTTAATTTCTTGGCTGCCCCAGTAGTTTTTTTCTCTTTCTCTACCCTATTATAACATCTCCAGTAAATCACACCTTGGTCATCCACATATGCAGCTAAGTATATGTAACATTGTATTTAACCCTTCTAATCCCAGTATCATTCTGGTGAATCTGTGCTGCATTCCCTCCAAGGCTAACCTATTCACCCAGAACTGAGCGCAGTACTGTAAATTGAGATGAATCAGAAGTTTATATTACTAATACAGACTGTTAACACAGAGAAATGTCCATTGTAAGCACTGGGAATGCAGTATGAAAAATTCCCTACTCGTCTCTATTTTAAGCAATTAAAGAATCCATATTCTGCCTAGAATATGATGTTAAAAATTTATTCTCATTAACTCCATGATGCAAAATCAATACTGACATGTTTTTACAAAATATATGGTCCAAGAAATGTAATTGCACCTGCTGTATGTATCGGTTCAGTTAGTTGCAGGGACCACAAATTGGTTGCTCACTATCATGTGCCTGGCAGGCAGCTAGCAGTGCTTGGCTGCATCTTTTTGAGGATGTGGAGATGCTGGCGTTGGACTGGGGTAAACACAGTAAGAAATCTCACAACACCAGGTTAAAGTCCAACAGGTGTATTTGGTAGCAAAAGCCACTAGCTTTCGGAGCGCTGCTCCTTCGTCAGGTAAGTCCTTACTTTTGCTACCAAATAAACCTGTTGGACTTTAACCTGGTGTTGTGAGACTTCTTACTGTCTTTTTGAGGAGGCAGGAAATCAGGTTTAGTTGACATGATGTAAAAGGGGTGATGTGCTATAGTTATAGACAATAGCAAAACTTTTGCAGGTCATTTATTTCATTTGTTTGTGGATCTTTCTCTGAGCAATTTTACTCCTAAACTGCCTACTTTTCACTATTTCAACTGCACTGGCAATGAAGCATTTGAGATGTGCCGAGGTCAAGAAATGCACTAGACCTTTTCTTTTTCTTGCAGTTCATGAGGCCCAGTTGTTGGTGAGGACCAGTTTCGCAGTATAGCAAAATACTCTGTACGCAGCACATGACCAGAAAGTTAGGAAGACTGCAGATCTTTAAAAATGGAGGGCGGAAACAAAATATGGAAGTTCTATTCCCATATCTAATAAGATTTAATTTTTGCCAGCAGCGGAAGGGGTCAGGCATTGACTCACATAGGAGGGAAACTGGAGCTCTGGGTCATTTGAACTTGAACTTAGTTACAAGTTCAAACAGACCAAATTTCTGGCTGGTTCAAGGGCCTTAAACAACAGTATGAAGTCACAAATTGATGAATTAGACATAATTGATCTCAAAGAGTGGATAAGATCTGTTTAAGTATAATATTTGAAGTTTTTATGCTTTACAAAATGAAAAAGACATATGCTGTCAGTAAGATCCCCCCCATGGCTTTTATTATATTAGGAATGCTTGTCTGAGTTTCAAAATTTTGTTATCCATATAGGAGTCTCTGAGTTCACAGTCTGATCATTTGAATAGGCTATCAAAGGATTTTATGTGGAGTCTGCAGAGTATTTTGTTCTAAAGAGATTAACCAATTGAGAAGATTTAAAAGCTTTGAATGGATTTCATGAATGGGAGTTTTTTTACTATCAAATGCGTATGAGTAAGAGCTGAATTAGATTTCCAGAAGTTTATTTTTTCTTCTCCACATGACTCCTGAGGTCTTCCAATGGTGGAGACTGAGTGAATGGCTATGGAGGTGGCATGGGGGTGGATTAGGGACATAAGCTGGCATGGGAGTGGGTTGGTGTCATAGTTTGATTTGATTAATTATTGACACATGTATTAACATAGTGAAAAGTATTGTTTCTTGCGCACTATACAGACAAGGATAAGAAGATGGCACAGGGTCTATGGGATGGAGGGGCATGAGTTGGCATGGAGGGACCAGTGAGAGGGCAAGAGGGTTTTTATGGGTGAGGACTGGAGGGTCTAACAGCTTTGAAAACAACTCTAAGTCCCAGAGAACTGAAGTTGACTTTGTAACCAACGTGCCTTGGTACTTGCCCCCCCGCCCCGCCCCGTGTCTGCCAAGGATTTGCTTTTGGGCTCTGGTTTCCTAACAATATCCCCGTTGAGAGTGAAAATTGGGTCTAATGGGACCAATGCTTTAAATCGAGGTGGATTTGCGGAGTTGGGAAGTTCCCTGAGCAACTGTCCTTTGCTTGAACATACATATGAACTAAGAGAGGCAGGCCATTTATCCCTTTGGGCCATTCATTATGATCATTGCTGATCTGTTTGTGTTTTGAATTCCACCTTCCCAGCTACTCCTGATAACCTTCAATCTCCTTGCCTAACAAGAATCAATCTAACTCCATCTTTCCCACAACAGACATCAAGCTAATTGGCCTATAGTTTCCTATTTTCTCCCTCCCTCACCTTTTGAATGGAGGGGATATATTTGCTACTTTCCCATCTGATAAAATCCACCAGATTCTGGAAAGGTTCTAACACCAAATCAATTAACACCAATGAATTTACTGTCTCATTAGACTCCTCTTTTAAGCCCTTGGGATGAAGTCTATCAGGACCAGGATACTTGCCAACATAGAACATAGAACAGTACAGCACAGAACAGGCCCTTCGGCCCACGATGTTGTGCCGAGCTTTATCTGAAACCAAGATCAAGCTATCCCACTCCCTATCATCCTGGTGTGCTCCATGTGCCTATCCAATAACCGCTTAAATGTTTCTAAAGTGTCTGACTCCACTATCACTGCAGGCAGTCCATTCCACACCCCAACCACTCTCTGCGTAAAGAACCTACCTCTGATATCCGTCCTGTATCTCCCACCACGAACCCTATAGTTATGCCCCCTTGTAATAGCTCCATCCACCCGAGGAAATAGTCTTTGAACGTTCACTCTATCTATCCCCTTCATCATTTTATACACCTCTATTAAGTCTCCCCTCAGCCTCCTCCGCTCCAGAGAGAACAGCCCTAGCTCCCTCAACCTTTCCTCATATGACCTACCCTCCAAACCAGGCAGCATCCTGGTAAATCTCCTCTGCACTCTTTCCAGCGCTTCCACATCCTTCTTATAGTGAGGTGACCAGAACTGCACACAATATTCCAAATGTGGTCTCACCAAGGTCCTGTACAGTTGCAGCATAACCCCACGGCTCTTAAACTCCAACCCCCTGTTAATAAAAGCTAACACACTATAGGCCTTCTTCACAGCTCTATCCACTTGACTGGCAACCTTTAGAGATCTGTGGATATGGACCCCAAGATCTCTCTGTTCCTCCACAGTCTTCAGAACCCTACCTTTGACCCTGTAATCCACATTTAAATTTGTCCTACCAAAATGAATCACCTCACATTTATCAGGGTTAAACTCCATTTGCCATTTTTCAGCCCAGCTTTGCATCCTATCTATGTCTCTTTGCAGCCTACAACAGCCCTCCACCTCATCCACTACTCCACCAATCTTGGTGTCATCAGCAAATTTACTGATCCACCCTTCAGCCCCCTCCTCTAAGTCATTAATAAAAATCACAAAGAGCAGAGGACCAAGCACTGATCCCTGCGGCACACCGCTAGCAACCTGCCTCCAATCCGAAAATTTTCCATCGACCACCACCCTCTGTCTTCGGTCAGACAGCCAGTTACCTATCCAATCGGCCAACTTTCCCTCTATCCCACACCTCCTCACTTTCATCATAAGCCGACCATGGGGGACCTTATCAAACGCCTTACTAAAATCCATGTATATGACATCAACTGCCCTACCTTCATCAACACACTTAGTTACCTCCTCAAAAAATTCTATCAAATTTGTGAGGCACGACTTGCCCTTCACGAATCCGTGCTGACTATCTCGGATTAATCCGCATCTTTCTAAATGGTCGTAAATCCCATCCCTAAGGACCCTTTCCATCAATTTACCAACCACCGAAGTAAGACTAACCGGTCTATAATTACCAGGGTCATTTCTATTCCCTTTCTTAAACAGAGGAACAACATTCGCCATTCTCCAGTCCTCTGGCACCATCCCCGTGGACAGCGAGGACCCAAAGATCAAAGCCAAAGGCTCTGCAATCTCATCCCTTGCCTCCCACAGAATCCTAGGATACATTTCATCAGGCCCAGGGGACTTATCGACCTTCAGTTTATTCAAAACTGCCAAGACATCCTCCCTCCGAACATCTGCAGCTCCATCAGTTTGCTCAATAAACTTCTTCCAGTTTCTTGGCAAAACTTTAATTTCAGCAAGTTCCTCTTTCGCCGCCACCTCTTGATTCACAGCTATTGCTGGAATGATTTCTGTATCCTCTATAGTGAAGATCGTACCAAAATAAATAATTTACATTTCTAACGCTCTTCAGTTCTGTAGAAGAGTCACATGGACTCAATGTTAACTCGGTTTCTCTCTCCACAGATGCTGCCAGACCTGCTGAGTTTATTTCGTATTTTCTGATTTTATTTATGAAGCAAAATGTTTGTTCATTCCATCTGCCATTTCCTCCTTATCTACTATTAGCTCCCCACTGTCATTCAGTAGAGGACTAACACTCACTTTACTTACTCTTTTCCTTTTTAAATACATAAACTCTTGCTATCCATTTTACTTTTCTAGCCACTTTCCTCTCGTACCATAATTTATTTCTCTTGATCTAATTTCATTTCTCCTGTAGCCAAAATCTGACCCATCGTCAAGGATTTGCTGCTGAACCCTCCCAAATAGTCCAGGCTTGAACATCCTAATTTCCTGCTCAGTGATATTTCTGCTGGCATGACTCTTGTAAGCCAACTTTGTGTCTGTACCCAGATTTCTGACAGGAGTTATGAAACATACCTGGAGGGAGGTATCTTTGGCACCAAGCAGGCATCCTGTGAAATGAAGCCTGATTGGAGTAAAGGTGGTACAGTGGACTGGGCACAGGATGAATGAATTTTGACTCTTGTTGGGCACAGGTCTATATGATATGGTAGCAAACAAGCTAGGCACTCATGGACTGGGATTCTTTTATTCTGATGTTGTTCATAATCATAGCCTGGAATAGCTCCATGACATCAAAGTTAAGGATCACGGTGACCTTATCACATGCCCAAGTTTAAAGCTGTGTGTGGCTGCACGTGACATAGTTTGATGACAACCTCTTTACTCGCTGATATAGTTAGAGGTTGGAAAATTCACATTTTAAATGTGGACGAAGAATTCATGAGAGTAAAAAATCCATAAAAGAAAGACAAGCAAGTTACTTTGAAGTTCTCTGACTATTTTATGCAAGTAAACTCAGCAGAAATTCCACACAGCCAGCACATCCAGCAGTGATTTATTTGGTTGAGGGAGGAATGCTGAGCAGGAAACCGAAAGAATATCCTACTTTTCCTACAAGTTGGGATCTTTAACTTCCATCTGAATGGAGGAACAGGGAAAAAAAATGAGGCCTTGCTTTAACATCTATCCAAATGATAGCATCTCTTAACAATGCAGCATTTCCTCAACACTACACTGAAGCATTCAAACTTCTTGGATAATAAGGGCTTCAAGCCACAACTTGGTGATTCAGAGATAAGTTTGCCACTAATTGAGCTCAGCTGAACCACAGTTTAGTTTCTATGACAAAAAATAAAAAACTGATTTCAAATGCAAACATCAAAGCAAATTAAAATGAGGTAAAACCTATTGTTTAACAGAATATTACAGGGTATATTTTCATCTTTGCTACCTGTGCATTGATCTGGTAGGTAACAACCAGATGGGTTTGAAAACAGTGGTTAATCTGCCCCTGCAGTGGAGATGAAAATCTACACCTATATGTTAACGTATGTTGTTTGATCTTATTCTGCTTTAGAGACAAAATTTGTTCCCACTTTGTCCAGTCAGCTTCAGTTGTGAAAAATCAGGCAAAATGCTCAATCATGTCTTGTACTCTTGGTCAACGCAGTAACCTATGGAAGGCAAAGGGTTAATTCAGAGGTGTAGTCGCTCAATTGCTTTGAAGTTCAGTCATGAAAGGGTTCTGTTTCCGAAGGCTTACTGTGCTTTAATTTTAGGGGATAACTGATGGGTACTTGTGTCATGCGATTACTTCACAGCCCGTAAAGCTCAACAAATAAATTCAGCTTTTTCTAAATATTAACTTTCCTTTTGAAATATTGGTATTCAATTCTGCAGGGGCAACACAGTAAATGACACAGCCCAGCAACACTATTCAACATGATTCGTTGCTAGGGGTGAGTTCACAAGTTTGCAGTGGCCAGTGAAATGTGATATCACATTGGTCATTCAGCTACATTGATTTCAAATATAACAGCTGTTTACAAAGTTATTTTTAAAAATACACGTTAGAACCACACAAATCTCTTTAAATGTATCAACCAACACAAATTTCAAACTAGATAGAGCTGGATTTACTTGTTGAGCTTTATCAGCAATAAAGTCATCGTATGACACTAGCACGCATCCGCCAATCCCCCTAAAACTAAAGCACAGTTTGGTTAGCAAGTTTTTGGAAACCAAACTTTTTCATGACTAAACAACTACCTTCTCAGAATCTTTCAGTCTGTGGAAAATCCTGATTAGAATAATGATTTTTTGACTAAATTAATGCAGGTGCTCTCAAAAGTCTTAGATTTCATTAAAAAAAACTTGACTACAGTTTAATAATCCTTTTTTCTATTGCAGTTTTGAGCATTGCTTTTCCATAAGCATTATTTCCAAAACACATTTTAATATTTTAAAAGTCTTGTTGATTTGCCAAGCTGTGCATTACGGATAAGACATTCAGCAGTCCCCCAAAGAATCTCCAATCAAGCTGTTTTGTAGCAAGAAGGAAAGGAGGCAGAAGAGAAATAACATTTCAAATTCCTGCTGATGTGTAATGGCACCACTGCGTCTCTCCAAACATACAGCTCAGTAATACTGAGTAGATCAGCAATACAGACCTGAAAGGTTGAGGTTTGATCACTGGTATGTGCTGAAGTTCTTAGTTTGAATCGTGGTATGCTGTAATTGACGACAGCATTCCTGATTTAGTACAGGGAAACGAAGGAAGTACTTGATAAAATGAAATTCAGTAAAATAGAAGAAAATCATGAGGAAAAACATGAGAAATAAGCAGGAGAGCAAAATGGAGATAAGACCTGTAGAGGGAGGGTATTAAACACTTGGATTAACATTAAAAAGTTTGGCTGTGTCCAGGAACATCAGAAGTGAGAGGATATTTAAAGAAGGATGAGATGGTGAAGAGTTGACCAAGGTAACCTTATAGTAGTAAAACAACAGAAATCTTCAACAAATACTTCTAATGAAGTTTAAGGTTGATGACATTAAAAGTTAAATGGCAGAATGGATAGAGAAGTAGTTGAAGGCTCAATAAGAGACCAGGAATAACTTGGTGTTTCTCAGACTGACAAAATGTTCAAGTTTATTTATTAGTGTCACAAGTAGGCTGACATTAACACTGCAATGAAGTTACTGTGAAAATCCCCCAGTTGCCACACCCCGGCACCTGTTCAGATACACTGAGGGTGAATTTAGCATGGCGAATGCACCTAACCAGCACATCCTTTGGAATGTGGAAGGAAACCAGAGCACCTGGAGGAAACTCATGCAGACACGGGGAGAATGTGCAGACTCCGCACAGACAGTGACCCAAGCCGGGAATCGAACCCGGGTCGCTGGCGCTGTGAGACAGCAGTGCTAACCACTGTGCCACCCTAGAGGGGACTTTTCATGTGCCCAAGGGACTTCTCAGTTTCATTATACACCAATAATTTGGGCACATGTATGAATTAAATATAAGAACTTTGATGATGGCACCAAATTAGGGAAAGGTGAAATGTAAAAACAGATGCAGTAGGCTCCTTTTTCAGTGCAGCGGGCTAGGAGACTCTAGCGGAGGCTGTTTCGCAGCTCCCCGCTGGGCGTCATGGCTTCCGTGTGTCTCCCAGCACCAGATTTCCGGCACTGTCAGCTCAGCACCAGAAATCAGCGCGGAACTGCTAAATATATTCAGCAGCTCATTTAAAGATCATATAATTCTATTAGTGGGCCCGGGACTGAAGTCTCCCCGTCCAACAGGAGTGGTTCATTCCAGCGGGGTTTACTATAGCTCCCCACTTGTGGGGAGTTGGCCAACCTGACCTTGCTGGAATGAAGGGAGGGCAAATGAGGCCCCCCAGAAGGTTGGGCAGCAGGGGGGTGCCCCTTGAGCATTTCCACCTTGGCAGTGCCAGCCTGGGCCCCCTGGCACTGCCCAAGGGGCAAAGTGCCAACGCCCTGGGGGTATTTTGGCACTGTCCACTAGGCATGGGCAGTGCCAAGGGGGCAGGGGCTAATGGGGATGGGGCCCTGCTGCCACTCTGCAGTCGGGATTGGGGGGGGGGAGGGAGAGAGAGAAGTGATTGAGGCTGGCCATTGGAGTTGGGGTGGGGGGTGGGGGGGTGGAGAAAATCAGGGCTGACAGGAAGAAGGGCGATCAGGCTGCGCCGGGATTTGTGGGGGGTTCGGGGCTGGGCCCGGACCCTTTTGGGGAGGCCAGCTATCGGGCCATGTTAGAGGGGGATCGCATGTGCAGTGGGATCGGCACATGCACAGTAGCCTGTTTAGTGCTATGCTGCTGGCACTCCAGCGGGAATAGGCCCCGCCCACTGAATTTCAATGGGATTTTCGTTAGTGCACTCTGCAGTGCACAGAGTGTGGGAGGTTTATTTTGAAAATTATGCTGAAAAAAAGTGTGATTTACTCCAGTTTTTACACAAATTTGACACTTAGAATTTTGGGGAGAACCCAAGGTTCTCCATAGGTTCCTGAATGACTCAACAGATGTTCAAGCTACAACCAATACTTTTATTTGCTTACTTTTAATCGCCATGCGTGTAACGGAATACAATACAATTTCTGAATCCATTTGTGCTGATGGACACTAAAAACCAGTTTTCAGAAAGCTGGAAAGCAGCGCCGCAACATTGAGGGGTGCGTGGTATGGAATGTCCTAGAACACCCACACTGAACATGATTTGCAAAGACAGCATTATCTTGGAACAAGTTGAGCTAATTGGCACCTTGGGACTCTATTGAGGGAAACATGGTACATTAACATCTAAGCATGTGCACATAACATGATAAAACAGAATCCTCTGACTCCTGGAACCTAGATTAATCGCCCATAACTTAGCGACAAGATAACATTTTGTTGATGCAAAGTTTTGGAATTAACATCCGGCCACTCTTTCACTGATATGAGACTTTGCACAATTTCAACCCATAGTATGTATCAATAACAATCTCTAACAAAGACAGTGCTTTACAACACAGAGTTTGAAGCTACTTGTAACTGCTATCATGATTATTTCAACCACAAACAATCTCGACTACTTGATGAAGAGATTATTCTGAGGCCTCCCTCGTGGAGCAGTCTACATGCTCTCTTAATAACAGATCAACAAATGGTGCTATAACCCAGTACAATACAGTAAGAACTAACCCAATGAAAGAAATCTGAGAAATTAAAGATTTTTACAAACATTTTTAAACTGTGCTGGGCCTGGTTCCTTTTCCTAGCCTAAGCCTGTCAAGGAAGGTACCACAGACACCATACTCAGATCTCTTGTTAAAGTAACAGGTGGGACCTTGAAGATGCCATTGGAGCCTGATCCAAATACATAAAAAGGGTCCTGCTGGTTTGGAGTGTATACTTAATACTTGCAATTTAAAATTATAGTCGACCAGATTCACGAAACAGCTTCTGGCTCTACTATAGCCACCTTGTCATTCTGTCAGACGGGCCACAAACCCCCCACTACTCCAAAATGAATGTAAAATAGGGCATGACGATGACATGTTGACAATATGATATTATCATGCCAGTATCCCACATTACGGAAAGTGAGCAGGCACAGAGATCGACAGCCCATCTGGCATTTTAAAAATACCAATTAACAAGCTCTTGTTAACAAATCAATCATCCGCATTTTCCATTACCTCCTGCCATGTTTCGCAGTCAGATATGAAAATGTTTGAGAGTGTTTTACAGTATCTGTAATGAGGCAGCAGAAAAACCTGCCACCGGGACTGTCCTAGCAGATTCTGCTGGGGAAGGTGGCAGTGTCTGTATATGCTTTTATGACAACTTTTATCCTTTTTGTACTTCCAATATTAAAAAACTATGAATCTGAGAGCAAGGGGATCTTTATAATTCTATGCCATGACCAACATCCTGTTCACGGCATTACCTCTCTGCCACATGACCTTTCCTGCAGTCATAGAATCCCTACAGTGATCATTCGGTCCATCGAGTCTGCACCAACTCTCTTACCCAGGCCCTCTCCCCTGCCCTATCACTGTAACGCTGCACATTTTACCATGGCCAATTCATCTAACCTGCACATCTTTGGACTGTGGGAGGAAACTGGAGCACCCAGAGGAAATCCATGCAGACATGGGGAGAATATGCAAACTCCACACAGACAGACACCTAAGGCTGGAATTGAACCCGGGTCCCTGGCTCTGTGAGGCAGCATTGCTAACCACTGTGCCACCATTCAGCCCCACGAGCCCTCCCCTAATCCCACCTTTTGCTCCTCTAATTGTCTCCTTCCTGCTAGGTGGCCACTAATTGACCAGCCGACCGACGCTTGACTGTACTCTCAGAAATGGTGGAGCCAGGGGTGGGTGAGAGTGGATCCCTCAGTTTCCATTTCGTCTCCCTCACCCTGCCGAGAAATGTAAAATCCAATTACTTGTTTCCCTTTTGGTAACTGGGCTGCCTTTTCCATTTTAGAATACAGATCCCTATATTTAAAGTCCTCCCACACAAATTGTGGAAAATCACTGATCAACAATAAATAAAATGGCACCATTCTAACCCCAAAATATTTTGGATTTGATACAAGAATAGTAGAACAGTTCATACAGGTTAAGAACTGTGCTTGTGTATCAATTGCCATTCTTGTGGAGAGGTTAGTCCCACTGGGAACTGGTCTTAAAGCTAAACCGAGTGAAGACGGGAATGGGTTCATGAATCTTGGAACACTTAAGCATTTAGACTCACCTCTGTAATACTCAAGAGGTTTGTGAGGGGTACTGTAGAATTCATTGTTTTTGTTAAAATTCATTGTTTTCGTGCATCCAGACCAGATAAGAGGAACAGCTATCCCTGCTGTCTCCAGCTTAGCGTATTCAGGAATGCGGTTAACCCAGCTTGAATAAGCTAAACAGTCTCCATTTTCATGTACCTTTGTTTAATACGGTGAAGCTGACATGTATGCCTTCTGTCTTCATATATCAATAGATTTATATATATTCATTATATGCTATGCATCTATACTTATTTAAACTGATATAAAAATTGCTATAACAGGTTCTTGTGTTTTAATTAACCTGTTTGTGCAAAATCTGTGATGTTGTTTCAAGGCTGTGCATAACGTAGAGGGATGGAAAAGAAACAATCGCGGCCTTGATTGCGGCCGCGATTGAACAAACTACGCAACAGAAGAAACCACCGATGCAGCAAGGATCCCACAATGAATGACGAACAGTGACAGACATCCTGGAGAATTGAGGAATGTAATTAGGGGCGGGAACCGGGATGTATAAATGTTTGATCTTAACTCATATTCGGGGAGAGGCCTGAGACCATGTTAGGAATCGGACCTCTCCCACTGTTGTGAAAATAAACACTGCATTTTGACCTACGATTAGTCTTAGAGGTATTATTACCTACTACACCGAGTGAGATAAAAGTTTTTCTCACAAATTTGTTGACTATAAGGCCTGTGGGTAACATATCTGAACTCAGTGCCCGGTAAGGGAGCTCAAAGCACAAAACTGCCAATCTTTCAATCTAGTTGAGAGTTGGGAAGACCCTTTGCTGGTTTTTGATGGGGGGGGGGGGGGGGGTGCAGGCAGGGAATAGAACATAGAAAAAATACAGCACAAACAGGCCCTTCGGCCCACAAGTTGCACCGGCCATGTCCCTACATACCTAGGCTTATATATAGGCTTATCTATAACCCTTAATCCTATTAAGTCCCATGTACTCATCCAGAAGTCTCTTAAAAAACCCTATCGAGTTTGCCTCCACCACCACTGACGGCAGCCGATTCCACTCACCCACCACCCTCTGAGTGGAAAACTTACCCCTGACATCTCCTCTGTACCTACTCCCCAGCACCTTAAACCTGTGTCCTCTCGTCACAGCCATTTCAGCCCTGGGAAAAAACCTCCGAGAATCCACCCGATCTATACCTCTCAACATCTTGTACAACTCTATCAGGTCACCTCTCATCCTTCATCTCTCCAAGGAGAAAAGACCGAGCTCCCTCAGCCTATCCTCATAAGGCATGCCAACCAATCCAGGCAACATCCTTGTAAATCTTCTCTGCACCTTTCAATCATTTCCACATCCCTCCTGTAATGAGGCGACTAGAACTGAGCACAGTACTTGGGGTCTGATGAGGGTCTTATAAAGCTGCATCATTATCTCCCGACTCCTAAACTCAATCCCTCGATTGATGAAGGCCAGAACACCATACGCCTTCTTAACCACCTCCTCTACCTGCGAGGCCGATTTAAGAGTCCTATGGACCCGGACCCCAAGGTCCTTCTGATCCTCTACACTGCTAAGAGTCTTACCCTTGATATTATACTCCTTCATCCCATTTGACCTGCCAAAATGGACCACTACACATTTATCCGGGTTGAAGTCCATCTGCCACTTCTCCACCCAGTCTTGCATCCTATCTATGTCACACTGCAGCTTCTGACATCCCTCCAACCTATCCACAACACCACCAACCTTCGTGTCGTCGGCAAACTTTCCAACCCATCCCTCCACTTCCTCATCCAGGTCATTTATGAAAATGACAAACAGCAAGGGTCCCAGAACAGATCCCTGGGGCACTCCACTGGTGACCGACCTCCATTCAGAAAAAGACCCGTCTACAACCACTCTCTGCTTTCTGCAGGCAAGCCAGTTCTGAATCCACAAGGTAACAGCCCCTTGGATCCCATGCCCTCTCACTTTCTCGAGAAGTCTTGCATGGGGGACCTTATCAAATGCCTTGCTGAAGTCCATGTAAACCACATCTACCGCTTTTCCTTCGTCAATGTGTTTAGTCACATTTTCAAAGAACTCCACCAGGCTCGTAAGGCACGATTTACCTTTGACAAAGCCGTGCTGACTACTTTTGAGCATACTAAACTTCTCTAAATGTTCATAAATCCTGTCCCTCAGGATCTTCTCCATCAACTTACCAACCACTGAGGTTAGACTCACTGGTCGGTAATTTCCTGGGCTATCCCTATTCCCTTTCTTGAATATAGGAACCACATCCGCAATCCTCCGGAACCTCTCCCGTCTCCATCGACGATGCAAAGATCATCGCCAGAGGCTCTGCAATCTCTTCCCTCGCCTCCCACCGTAACCTGGGGTACATCCCATCCGGTCCCGGTGACTTATCTATCTCGATGCTATTCAAAATTTCCAACACATCCTCTTTCTTAATGTCCACTTAAAACCATGCCCTTCTTGAATTTCTTTTTGTTTGTTAAAATAGTTGCGTAATATATCTAATGTTAACACTGAAACTTATTAAATTTAAAAAATACTTTTAAACTATAGCTGAAAAAGTTCTTATTTCTAAACTCTGCTTTTGCCATTCAAGTTTAACTTTTCAAAAAAAGGTATCAGTAAACTAATTTTCTTCAAACCCTTTTATGAATAGGAGCAGTACTCAGAGTAATAAAGGCATCTGTCTTTCTTATGAAATGGTAACGAGAGGTCCTGCGCTGAATAATACGGGGAGGGGCTGGCTTGCAGTCATAAAGCACTGCAAAGTGGCCAGACAAAGGCCAAAGAAATGAGGCTCCAATCTTAGGAAGGGCCGCCTCAGGATCAGCAAAGGGCAGCCCCTAAAAAATAAACTCTTTCCTTCCTTCTAACCCTTTGAAGAACTTTTTTAAAAATTTGGGCTGCCAGCTCTTGCTCAGATGCCCAAGTCTGATTAATGGTTTAAGGAACAGTGAATGTTTCTCGCTGTTGTGGCCAGCAGGAAACCACGCCATATCTTCTGGCCTTGACCTCATTAATAATACACCTGGGGATGTTTAGCGCCATCTTTTGTGGCACGGCAGGCATGAAGGCGTGTATTCCGCTATCACATCTGGGTGCCCTATTTAAAAGGCACTCAACATTATTGACCCACCATTGCAGAAAGTTGAACCGCTTGAAAAATAAGTTGGACCTCTAGGAACATTCTGAGGATGGAATATGGACATCTTTGATGACACGGAATCTGAAAGATTCACCTCACCCACTGCTTTATGTTCTGGCGTCTCTTACTGTGTTCACTCCAGTCCAACGCCGGCATCTCCACATTATGTTCTGGCGCCCAGAGATCCTGGTGGTCTCCAGACTGAACTCTGGAGGCAGACCCAGGCATTCTGACTTCTGCACACCAAGTTGTTCCAGACATGCTCTGGATTGGCGTGTTTCCCCACCGGCACGTTTTCCCACTGGCGTCGCACAAAATTAGGTGTAGGTGAGAGGTTCCAGTCAGGCCTTCATCTGCATCCCATTAGCAGGATGCAAATCAGCCTCCAGCGGGTTTCCTGATCCGCCATGATGGGCACCAGCAGAAGATCTTGCGAGAAATTCGCACCAGTGTAAAACCGATTTTTGGACTCCCACCTAATTCTCTCTCCATCGCCACCCCCCACCCCTCCACCATTGAACCTACCGGCAGGGGCATGGGAGCATTCTGCTCTTTTTTTCCCAAAAGGCTGGCTCTGGCATCAATGAGGAATGGGGAAAAGATCACACGCCTTAACTAAAGATGTGATTGAAAAGGGATATTTTAAGGTTTCTGACAGTGGGGAAAGTTCTGAGATGGGGTTTATTGGCAGAATTCTAGAATGCAGGATGGCTGAAGGCATAGTCACAAATGGCAGTGAGCTTGGGAGGAGGCAGTGGGGAAGAAAACTTAATAAGTTTGGAAGAATGGAGGATGAAAGCGAAGTATAATGAGAAAAATGCACAAGAGTATAGTGCACTAATGCGAGGGAAGTAATTGTAAATCCGGACATGGATTTTTAATTTAATATGTTCGGGGCAGTGCTGTGTAATGTGATATCTGTCACTTTAAGACAGAAGTGAGTCACCTGACTTGAGGGACCATTGGGAACTAAGAGTGAATGATCACACCAGAGAGAGTCCTCTCTCAGGCATTTTACTTCTAGAACTATGTTGCAAACATGTAGAACTGGGCTGTCCCAGGGCAGCCTTCGTGCTGCACAGAGCTCCTGTCCCGAAGTTTCTTTTATCAATAAATACTTTTTGTTCCTACCAAAGTCTGAAATCTCTTGACAACACCATAACAGTCATAACATAACAGGCAGCCAGCCAGTCAATGTTGGCCAGAACTAAGGTGGAGGATGAATGTTGCTTTTTACAGGATAGGATGCGAGTAGCAGAATTTTGAACGAGTGGGACTTTAAGTCGGATTAACTTCCACATCTAGGGATGTTCAATCAATCAGCCAAACCTGCGAGAGCTTTCAGAAACTGAGTTCATCAGTTTTGCTTATGGACTGGAATTGGGATTAAAACTCAACTCTGGGTCAAACAGGATATTATTGGTCTACTGATTAACCAAGAGGAAACAATATTTTACTGTTTAACGTTTTAATAATTTGGGACATTTCTAGTAGGTCCCCCTTAATCTTGAGAGTACAGTCATTTATGAAAAATCTATCATAATTATATCTTGTATTCACCTAGTGAATTTAAGTAAAACTTTTCCATGACTCTAGTTTGTTTTCTTTAAGCCTGTGCTATCTGATCATTGATGTTCCTTGTTTCTCAAATGAGCTTTGTTATAAGCTGTTTGCTAGGGTAAGAGCTGAAGCTTGCTCTCAAGGAGTTGGGCAGAATTAGACCACAGGGGATGCCTAACAATGTCACTACAGGCATTTTGAAAAGGAAACCTGTATCTCAGAGGAGTCAAGCATTCAACTTATCAGAAAGATATGAGAAATACAACGATTGCCAGCTGATAACCAGCGCAACCATCGAAAAGGCTCAAAATCCATTTCCACTGCTTTGACCAATGTGGGGAGCTGTCCAATATAACCCATCAAGGGTCTCATTGTGGTCCTGTGCTGCTCTCTGCACAACTTGGCACTACAGAGGGGAGCAGAACTGATGCCAGAAGAGGCTGATGCGCACATCCATCATTGCAGAAAAAGGAAGATGAAAAGTTGTTGGTGGAGGATGGCCATGTAAGGTGCCGCAGATGCCTTAGTCCACTTGCATGCATATCTGAGAAGTCCGCGACCCCCTCATCTGGACAAAATACATTATGAGTATGGGCCTCCTACCCTGCACTTCAGGCCCTTTTGGGAGCAGTGGTGGTTGCATTCACAAGCGCAAAACAACATTATGACTCCTTGATCAAATTAATCTTAAGTTGCTACCCCTCCCAGGCAAAACTCTGGGTCACCACATTTCATGGATGTCATTTCCACGCAGCTCCAATTGGCCAAAGCACAATGGGGAAAATAAGAGCTAAATGAGATGCTTCATTTAATCAGCACCAACAGTTTTAACATGACTGTCATTAAATTTGGCATCTGAATGATTTTATTTGTGCAACTAAGAGTGTGTGCATCTTCGTGCACCTTCTCTTCCACATACTTCTGTGTGCTGCTAACCATGTGGCTGAATCAGCTGCAGAGGTGTCATGCTCCAGTGAATGAGATGCCCAGGGCCTTCATCCTCGGTGTTGCAGTGCCCAAAAGGTCCCTGCCACATTCTGGTCTGCATCTGATGCAGTATTTGTATCTCTGTCAGAGTTTCTGCTGGGGAGGCAGCATCTTGAGCCATCAGCCCTGCCTCACTCTGCCCTTCCAGGGCTCGCCTGCATTGCCTGCTATCCAAGATTGAGTGTACCTGGCAGCATTTCTATGCATCTGAGTCATCACCCCAGCTGAGCAATCAATATTGCTCAAGGTTGAAGACACATTGTGGAGGCCACTGCGGTGATCCTACATTCACTGGCCTGCTGCACACGATGTTCCCTGAGGATGCCCACTCTGTCAATGGAGGGAGTTATGCACTCATGCATATTACAGCACTCATGGAATGGATGGATTCCTTCATCTTTTGAGTAAGGGTGCGGACTGCCTCTGAAACACCGATAGAAGGCCTCTGTTGTACCACAGATGACCTCTAAGGTTCAGCATATGTATGGATCCGAGTATGGTTGAGGCTATCCACAATCCTTTATCAGGTACTGCCACACCTGTCACTGCCTCCATCACCTGCTCCTACTAACACATGATGTATTAACTTGTGCCATCCGTTCTATCCTTGACTAAGCCCCCACCAATGTGAGTCTACCTGCACTGGTGGAGGATGTGCTCAACTCAACAACGCATCCTAACTTCTCCTCTAAAGTCTGAAATGTTTCCTCATGCCACTGCTGAAGCGGCTCTGGCATTGCCTCTGCAGGAGTGAGATCTCAAGTAAGTAAAGCACCTATGTACTAATGGTTTCATCCCATATATGGTCTTGAGTGTCAAATTATCACTTATGGACCATGAAGAAGTGACTCAGATACAAACACGATTTAAATTTGAAGATCTCACTTTGTCTCTGCTTCTACTCTCATTTCTCCCTCCAGAATGCCCTTGTCTGCTGCCACTTTGACAATCTCCATGGCTTCTTCCTCATAAGGATTTCCAGTCATGGTACACCACTTCCTCATGTATGTTATTGCTCTCTTCTGGTGAGAGAGAAAAAGGCGCATTAAGAACATGAAAGGTAATAAGACACAGTGACACATGATGGACTGACAAATGCAAGGGCAGCATTTTAGGCCTATATGTCAGTGCTGTCTGCATAAGACCTGGTGAGATGCAAAGAATGTTCCTTCCTGTGCAAAGAACTGGTAATGAGATAAGAAAGTCATAGCTGCCAGATATAACTACAGGGTAGTCACCTTGCCAAAACCTCAAGAGGTCTTTGAATCATTTCCTGTGCTGGATCCAGGTCCTGATGATGACACATGACTGCTGACCTTCTCAGCTATCTCCAGCCAGGCCTCCTTGGTCATGTTGGCCTCCTCCTCCTGTCCGTAGGGAAAAATGATCTGATGCTGTGTTTTCACCACCTGCAACATGACGGTGTCACAGAATTGTAGTGTAGCCCCTCACATCTGACAGCCATCTTCTGATGATTTGCTTACTGAAAAAAATCTTTTCACTTCTCTCAATGCAGCCACTGTGCAGGCTGTTGACAGGCCTTTAAATGTTATCCTCAATTGTGCTGCTGACTCAACAGCCTGCGCCGCCCACCATCCTTATTTGGATGGTGATCCTGAACACCTCCTAGAAGGTCAGACGAGAAGTGTGCCTCAAGTGGAAATGAATATGATCTCTGTAAGGAAATCTAAGTAAGGAAAATGTAGCCCACAGTCTCTTCATTTGTTGGTTCCACTGAAGTCAGGATACTGTTGTCATCCACAGTCAGCCTGCTGCCTTTGGATAGCATAGGGGGGTTTTGAATTCCCATTTGATTTTCAAACTTTCTAGAACACCTCTTGTGTTGCCCTTCTTTTCCAATAATAAAGCACATGGAGACTTGTTCATTTCTGCTTTCTGGACTAAAACAACTGAGTAACTTCCTATAATATTTTTGATATATTCAGCTCTTTGCTGGATTTCTGCCAATTCTGCTACTTAATGATACCTTTCCAGTTGGTGCCATTAACATGGCATGGACTGGAAGCTTTGAGTCAAGAGCAGTTTTCCTGTTTTTCTTTATGTAGTGTTTCACAAGCCAAAAAAGAAAATGTGGATCTGTGCTTTAACATGCATTAAACTGGATTAATCTTGGGTGTTAGACAAAAATGAGTAAATGCCAATGCATACACTTACTATATCAACACACATTCACTGCCTACATTAGCTTTAATACACAAAGTAATTTTACCCTGTGGTGTTCACGGGATGTGTATCATCCTGTTTCTGGTGAATTTTGTTTGACAGCAGATAACAATTGATAGTAGGCTCCTCCAAATACATCATTTGAAAAAAGTATTGCTACGTTTTGAATTACTTCATATTGTAGAGGAGTAGCATATTTTCAGAAAGTGCTATAATTCACACAAGTGTCCATAATAACCTGATCAACAAGCTCATGCAGCTTCGAATGTCAGCAAAAAGATCAAGATTGAAATTCAACTCCACATTTACGTTTTTTTTTGCAAGAACGTATATTTTAAACATTTTTGAATAAAAGTTTGTTTAAAGAGTTTGAAAATACGAGCCAAGCAGCCATTAAAACAATGGACAGGGGAATGCCATGTGATTGCAAAGCTTTTGTGTGTTCATATTGTATGTAATTTCTACATTTGTAGTATAAACATGTATAACCTGGGGAAAGATTGGTTATGGGCTTTTGCATTGGACCTCCGGCACTCTCAGTTTGCATTTCACAGCTACCTTTAAGAGGTGTTAAGTTTTTTTTAGTCTTGGATAATTCAAATGGACACTTTCCATTTCACGCCTTCATTTCAAGTCAAGCACTCCCAGCTTACCTATAATATATACAGATGTAGGGTTCAGCACTTTGCCAATGAAATATGCCTCAGTCCAACCTCAGAAGAACTATTCCCAGTACTCCAGTGTGATTTTCTTTCCAATTCCTCATCAGCTAAGTGAGATTATTCATCAGCATCAAATTAAGGCCTCGTGTCCACTGCAGTGTGGATGCAGACTGCTCAAACCCTTAATATAAAGGACCTTTACCATGGCCATATTCCAAAGACTAGCTTGGCAGGACTGTTTAAGCATGGGTGGTAAGTTGTTTTTGTCAGGCCTTGGGGGAAGGTGCCTCTACTCCAGTCTGGGCTTGTGAAATTCGTAAGCATGTTTTTCCTGTCTCCAACCTGTAAGAGCAAGCCAAAGCCCTTTTCTCTGGGATGGTTCAGTTAGTCAGATTTCTGATCTGTCTGCACCCAATTTCCTTTATTAAAGAAGTCCTGTCCAAACTCCTTTGCTTGATACTGCACACTGGAAAAAAATATTCACTGCACTAATATTTTTAGAAAAGGATATGTTTTAGCAAGGTTAAACACCAGGGATGTGATTGCACTTGAGAGGATACAAAGGAGATTTATGAGTGTGTTGCCTGGACCGGGGATTCTTAATAATAAGATTGGGTAGGCTTAGGGTTGTTTTCTTTGGAACGGAGGAGCTGATGGGCAACCTAATTGAAGTATAACATTTTTTGAGGGATCTAGAAAGAGTGAATAGGAATACCTTTGTCCCCTTTGCTAACGAGTCCATAACCAGATGGCATAGATTTTTGGTATGAGGTAGGATGTGCAATGGGATGTAACGGACACTCCTTTTCATCCAGAGGATGGTGGGGATCTGAAACTCACTCCCATATAACCTTTGAAGTAAAGTAAAAGTCTACATAGTCCCAGATGACCATAGGCTGTGACTGGTGGTGATTTAACCAGAGGATCACCGCACCTCAGACGACAGGCAAGGTTGAGAAAGCGGGGCCTTCATGAATAATCCCAGCCGGTACAGAAAATGACCCGTGCTGTTGGTATTGCTCTGTATCACTAACCAGCTGTCCAGCCAACTGAGCTAACTAAGTGAAGATTTGCTATCTTCCACCAACTTGCTTTATGTTCACCACTCAGGCATAGGATTGATCCCTGCCTCCCAAATTCACCCAATCTTTCTGAATTACTTTTGACGTTAGATTGAGACATTTTTAAAAACTTAAATAAAGGTCCATCAATAAAATTGAACTCTACTGTTCAAAACTAATTGATATTCAAATTAGTTTAAATGACTCTTAAGTGTTCAACAAGAAAGAATTAAAGAAGCAGTCTCACCATCTTGAACCCACTTCAAAAAGATCAAAAGGGGTCAATGGGTTATGATTAAAAGTAATTTTCTATTGTTTGATTTAAAATCTATCTTGATTCTATGAGCTGCACAGAAAATTAACTTCACTGATTCCCAGAAGAGGAAAGAACAAAGAGCAACTCTCTTTCTAGTTGGAATCCACTGGCCCTTCTATAAAGAAGAAATAACTGGATTTTTAATTTATAAGCAATTTTGTGAAGATACCTTGCTGGTCGAGAAGCATCTTGTTTGATGCCTTGTCTTCCCTCGTAGGTCGCCAGAGAAGTAATTCCTTTTCTATACAATTCACAGGATAAACAGAAGCTCAAACAATGAGAATGTGTTTCTCTTACATATTGTATGTCAAGTTTGAAGACCCATTTATAGAGTCATAGAGGTTTACAGCATGGAAACAGGCCCTTCGGCTCAACTTGTCCATGCGCCCTTTTTTTTTAAAAACCCTTAAGCTAGTCCCAATTGCCTGCATTTGGCCCATATCCCCCTATCCCCATCTTACCCATGTAACCATCTAAATGCTTTTTAAAAGACAAAATTGTACCTGCCTCTACTACTACCTCTGGCAGCTTGTTCCAGACACTCACCCCCGTGTAAAAAAAATTGCCCCTCTGGACCCTTTTGTATCTCTCCCCTCTCACCTTAAACCTATGCCCTCTAGTTTTAGACTTCCCTACCTTTGGGAAAAAATATTGACTATCTAGCTGATCTCTGCTCCTCATTATTTTACAGACCTCTACAAGATCACCCCTGAGCCTTCTACGCTCCAGAGAAAAAGGTCCCAGCCTATCGGGGCGGCACGGTAGCACAGTGGTTAGCATTGCTGCTTCACAGCTCCAGGGACCTGGGTTCGATTCCCGGCTTGGGTCACTGTCTGTGTGGAGTTTGCACATTCTCCTCGTGTCTGCATGGGTTTCATCCGGGTGCTCCGGTTTCCTCCCACAGTCCAAAGATGTGTGGGTTAGGTTGATTGGCCGTGCTAAAATTGCCCCTTAATGTCTTGAGATGGGTAGGTTAGAGGGATTAGCGGGTAAATATGTAGGGATATGGGGGTAGGGCCTGGGTGGGATTGTGGTCGGCGTAGACTCGATGGGCCGAATGGCCTCTTTCTACACTGTAGGGTTTCTATGATTTCTATCCAGCCTCTCCTTGTAACTCAAACCATCAAATCCCGGTAGCATCCTAGTAAATCTTTTCTGCACTCTTTCTAGTTTAATAATATCCTTTCTATAATAGGGTGACCAGAACTGTACACAGTATTTCAAGTGTGGCCTTACCAATGTCTTGTACAACGTCAACAAGACATCCGAACCCCTGTATTCTGACCAATGAAACCAAGTATGCCGAATGCCCCCTTCACCACTCTGTCAACCTGTGACTCCACTTTCAAGGAGCTATGAACCTGTACCCCTAGATCTCTTTGTTCTATAACTCTCCTCAACGCCCTACCATTAACTGAGTAAGTCCTGCCCTGGTTCGATCGACCAAAATGCATCACCTCGCATTTATCTAAATTAAACTCCATCTGCCATTCGTCAGCCCACTGGCCCAATTGATCAAGATCCCATTGCAATTCGAGATAACCTTCATCACTGTTCACTATTGACTGTCCAGATATTGACTACCGAGCTGATCTATGCCCTTCATTATTTTATAGACCTCTATAAGATCACCCCTAAGCCTCCCTCGCTCCAGGGAAAAAAATCCCCTACTATTACCACCCTATTTTTCTTCGAGCTATCTGTAATCTCCTCACATATTTGCTCCTCAATTTCTCACTGACTATTTTGGGGCCTACAGCATAACCCTGTCAAAGTGAATTACCCCTTCTTACTTCTCAGTTCTACCCATAGACTCAGTGGCTGAACTCTCGGATATATTCCCTCTCAGTACTGCCGTGATGTTTTCCCTAATCAAAAGTGCAATTCCCCCTCCTCTCTTACCTCCTGTTCTATTTTTCCTATAGCATCTGTATCCTGGAACATTGAGCTGCCGGTCCTCTCCCTCCGTTTGCCATGTTTCAGTAATTGCTATAATATCCCAGTCCCACGTTCCCATCCATGCCCTGAGTTCATCTGCCTTGCCCGTCAGACCTCTTGCATTGAAATAAATGCAGTTTAATCTGGACTTCCCTTGCTTTCTGCTCTGCTTTTGCCTGATCTGTCTGGTACTAGGATTACTGACACTGCCTTTACTACTTAATGCGCTCTCTTTAGCTTCTGTGCTGTCCTCAACTTTCTCTTCCGTCTCCCTACTGCTTTGGGTCCCACCCCCTGCCAAACTAGTTTAAACCCACTCGAATGGCTCGAGCAAATCTCCCCACCAGGATATCAGTCCCCCTCCAGTTCAGGTGTAACCTGTCCCTTTTGAACAGGTCACCCCTTCCCCAGAAGAGATCCCAATGATACAAAAATCTAAATCCCTGCCCCATCTCTCAAGCCACGTCTTCATCTTTGGAGGAAGAATTTCTGCATTTGGAAAGGATGGATTTTAAAAGTTAGGTGGAAAATGTGAATTGGGGATGAAGAACTACTTAAAATTAATCTTGTCTTCACGGATGTCGGATATCTGTCCTTTCCCATGTTTACGTTGAGCGAAAACTTAAATTGCTGCCTTCTGTTCAGCATTGGCAAGGAGTGTGTTGTCTGGATCCCCACATTAATTGCAAACAGTTTTCTTTTCAGTAATACAGGCAGTTCCATCTATTCTGCTTTTGTGTCCTAATTTTATTTTTGGACTGCAGTCAGTGTTATAGGGCAGAATTTTTCCAAAAAATGTAAGTGTCATAATGGCATGTAAATGGGAGTCCTCCACCCCGGTCTTTTCGGCAAGCTTGGCACTGCAATCTTCTGACACACTGTCAATTATTTTGACAGTTGGGAGGTTTGCACTGGTATGAGGGGAGTGGAACCTAAATACACCGGTGAATCTGGCTTCAGAGCACTCGGGCGCCATTGTGCATGGTGCCCTGATCTGCTCGTGAACCAGGAGACCTCCTCCCACCCAAGACATTGGCTCTCCCCCCACCATCATCGGCAGTATTGTTACCCCCCACACCGACATGGGTCGCCAGCATTGGAGCATCAGGACCTTCTCAATGAATTCCCTGGCAGACCCTCCAACATGCCACCCCCCTAATCACAGCTCCCTCGGCTACTCAGCCCTGCACACCCCCCCCCTCCCCCCCCACCCCCCCCACCCCCACCATTCATAGCCTCCCCCTTGCACAGGCCCCCCCATCATTGTGGACAGCCCCTTTGTGTACAGCCCCCGTCATTGTGCATAACCCCCTCCATCAGGGCTCCACCCCCACATAAATCCCACCCCCTTGGCACTGCACCTGGCACACTTAGTGTCCAACCAGGCACTGCCAGGTTGCCAGATGGGCACTGCCTGGCCATTAATTCAAATATAATTCTCGGTAAATGGGATTAGATTAGACTGTAAATAGATGTGTTTTCAAAGAGTTCCATATCAGCATTGATTCAGCATAGTGTTTCTGTACACAATAACTCTCTGGCATTTTGTATATTTGATTTAGAACAATGACTAGTATTCACATATTATGGCTTGAATTTGGTGCATCGTTAAACTTCTAATCATACACGAAAGAAGTTCCAAACATACTGGCCGGAATTCTCCAATTTCACACACCCGTTACTGCTGCATTCATTGCATCTCCATTCACTGCAACAAGACTGGAGAATCCCAGTTGTGGGCGAGATTGTATAACTCCGGCCACTAATTTGTTAATAAAAAGTAATCATTACCTGCAAGAAAAAGGCCGGGATTTTCTGGACTCGCAGGATGGGTTTTCTGGTAGTGGAGGCAGCTTCCCGTTAGCTACCAGTGAGATTTTTCACTTGGGCACTGCCAGAATGCCAAGGACAGAGACAAGGGGGTGGGACCTGAGTGAGGGTGAGGGCTATGAGGGGGTACCTGAGTGGAGGCAATGATGGGAAGGGCGGGCATGTCAGGGGTCAAAATGGGTGGGCATGTCAGTGATCTTACGTTTGTACACTCTGTTCCTTCTTACCACACAGATTATTAATTCTCCTTCTGCCACTTCGCTCTGCCACTTCGCTCTCTTGTCTTGCCTTCTCTATCGCATCTTTCCTCATCTGATCCCTCGCTCCAACTATTCAGTTTAGAGCCCGATCTCCCGCTCTGGTTATGTGTCTTGCCAGGACACTGGTTCCAGCATGGTTCAGGCAAAGACTGTTCCAATGGTACAGCTTCTTTCCCCAGTACTGGTGTCAATGCCCCATGAATCAAAACTAATTTCTGCCACCAATCTTTGATGTGGAGATGCCGGCGTTGGACTGGGGTAAACACAGTAAGAAGTTTAACAACACCAGGTTAAAGTCCAACAGGTTTATTTGGTAGCAAAAGCCACACAAGCTTTCGGAGCTGCAAGCCCCTTCTTCAGGTGAGTGGGAGACAATACACATCTTTTTAGCCTGTCTTGATGCTCTCTCCACTCATGCTGTTTTGTTTCTTAAAGACTTGATTAGTTATAAGTATTCGCATTCCAACCATTATTCATGTAAATTGAGTTTGTGTCTTTATATGCTCTGTTTGTGAACAGAATTCCCACTCACCTGAAGAAGGGGCTTGCAGCTCCGAAAGCTTGTGTGGCTTTTGCTACCAAATAAACCTGTTGGACTTTAGCCTGGTGTTGTTAAACTTCTTACCAATCTTTGAACCACTCATTTAACTCACTAATCTTATTTATCCTACTTCAATTCTCTTGCGGGTCAGATAATACAAAGATCTTACCTTTAAGATCCTGCTTTTTAATTTAGCCTTAACTGTTCATTCTCTCTAAGCAGAACATCTTTCTAAGTCCTACCTCTCCATGGGGAGATGGTGTGTAATGGTAACATCACTGAATTAGTAATCCAGCAACGCAGGCTATGTTCTGGGCCATAGAAGCTGGTGGAATTTAATTTCAATTAATTTCATTTGGAATTGAAAGCTAGTCTCAATAGTGGTGACCATGAAACTTTTAATGATTGTTCCTAGCAATCTGCTGTCCTTACCTGGTCTGGCTTACATGACTCCAGATCAACGTGGTTGACTCCTACCTGAAAAAATGGCTGCACAAGCCACTCATGTTTAAGGTCAATTTGGGATGGGCAACAAATGCTGGCCTTGCCAGTGATGCTCACATTGTGACAGAATGAAGAAAAAATACTGATGTCATTGGTACCTACGGTAACCATGACTACTGGATCCTCCTTCTCCCACTGCAAATGCCTTTCCAGCCCAGAGCAGATGTCCCAAGTCCTAATAACACAGCCTTCTGGAGCCTCACTTTTGACTGCAGACAGCAGTGTTTATTTCCCTGACAAAACTGTTCTTTACTACTGCGACATTCCTATTAACTCCCCCCACTTGAATGGCTTCCTGTACCACAATGCCATGGTTAGTTTGATCATCTAATCTGCAGCTCCTGCCTTCATCCCTACTAATTTTGATAATTTTCGTCAACTGGAATGGCTGAGGCTTCCCCACTTCTATCTTTTCATCCCCATACCTGCCTCACTTGCAATCATACCCTCCTGTCACTGACCACTGACTAAATCAGATGACCCTATCCCAAGGAGTGTGATCATTTCCCGGAACAAAGTATTCAGGTAACCTTCCCCCTCCCTGACCTGTAGCAATGTCTGCAGCTCAGCCTCCAGCTTAATGACTCTGAGCCGAAGTTCCTCCAGCTGTAGGCACTTACTGTAAGACATGCTTGAATTGGATCAAACAGGTGTTCACGAGTTCCTACATTCTGCAGCCATCACACACCACCTGCCCTGCCATTTTTATAGTGTCTAATTAATGATTTCACTGATTAAATTTCAATTAATGTCTCTCGTCCTGCCTGTGCTTATATTCTTATTTCAATAAATGTTCTCCTTGCCCTGATTAAAATTCCCCAGTTAAGATAAATAGGAAATGCTCACCAGCCAATCGAATAAACTTTATGACTCTTTGTAAACTTAACTAATAAGAAAACCTTGTAATTATTAAAATTAACTAAGTTTTGAAAGATGAATAAGAAAAACACTCCCAAACAATCAACAAGCTGTTTTCCTGTGATGTTATATTTGATTTTTCTCAGAATGTGGCCAGTCCATTCTGGAGCCATGGACTGGACTGGATTGGATTGGATTGGAAAGCTCTTCTAGTTGCTGCTACCACTAGCTTCTTCTCAATAGCTAATGGGATAATGAATCATGAAGATATCTCACCCCACCAGGAGATTAACTCCAATCATGCACTAAAACAAATATACTAAGACACAGATTCAGTTCCCCTGATGTTAATTTCCAAATAATGTTTCATTGTTGGTACTAATTATTTCCCCATAGCCAGGTGATAAAACTTGATGTAAATTATCATGTGAGCCTCTCAGAAGCTGATATAAGTGATGTTGGTTGCTAGGCTGTCTTTAAGTTGCAGGACTTCAGTGGGTAGAGAGAGACTAGAACAAGAACAAAATTAGGAAGAAAGAGTAATTTCAGAGCCTCAAAATAAGTGGTGAAACATTTAAGTTGTTGAGGGCCCAAATCTCAACAAAGCACATCGACGGCCGTTGTGCACTTGTGATCATTGACAATGAAAATCAGTGTGCCATTTTATTAAGAGAGTTCTGATGAAGGATTATCTAGACTCGTAACACTGGGTCTATTCTCTCCCCACAGATGCTGTCAGACCTGTTGAGATTTTCCAGCATTTTCTGTTTGTGCTTCAGATTCCAGCATCTGCAGTATTTTGTTTCTGAGTTAAAAATCACACAAACTCAAAAATTGCATTACTAGCTGCAAAATTCTCGTGACTGCACAGACTGAGAATCGCTGATGAAAAACTATTTGCCTTCGCTCAGATTTTCTACAGATAACAGTCAAGGGACATTGCTGTATTAATTATAAGGGACACTTTATTCACACAAGTTGCACACAAGAATTCAATTGAACACTGTGTAGTTGCAACTCGTGTGTGCATTAAAACAAGGGATGAGTGAGTTGATACTGGTGAAACATATTGCTTTCATTCCTATGTCTGGAAGTTAGTAGATAAGTAGAAGAATACGAGTTTGGCGATGTTATAATTGAGTAGACATGCTCAAATTGTAATTGGGCAACTATACTCATATGTTATACATTATGTAATTCTAATTATTAACTGTGAATGGATATAGATAATCTTTAAACAAATGTATCTTTTCGATTGGTATATGTTAATTGCTTGTAGTTGAGTCTGAAGGTATAATTACGACAGCATTTCTTTGTTTGGGAAGTCTGTGAGCTCTAATGGCTGTCAGGCTTCCTTGCTAAATAAAAGATCTTGAACTGAAACTCTGGGTGGAATTTTATGAAAAAAAATTGAAGTGCCAAACAAGCGGGAAAACGGAAAGAATCGCGCTGGTTTTTTGGGTGATCTGCGAGTCTTCCCTCACCTCCCCCTTGACCCCATCCCCCCACTCAGGTCCCACCCTCCGACCGCCCCCTTTGCAGAGTTAACCCAAACCCTCAAATGGCATCCGGTCCCACTGGCGAGGCCATCACGTCTGGTCTTCGCTGATGGAGACCAGCTGTGATTCTCGCCAGTGAAGACCTCAACTGGCGAGCAGGTAAGGACAAGTGAGCCTGGACAATAGCATCTGGGACTCACTAATGACATCTAAATTGACAATATTGAAATCAGCTTCACACCCAATGCCAGTATGTTCGGGAGAGGCAAGAAACTGGGCATGAACCTGATTTTTCACCCCTCACCCTATCTTACTGGCTCGCTGCACTGTCCTGAGTGTCTCCTAGTCTGTTACCAGCAGTGAGGTACACTGTAGTTAAATAGTTGTGAAACTCCCCACTATTGTGGGGAGCATCATTGTTAATTTTAACCTTGTCCTAACCTTTTACCTATGCAGAGCATTCGTAAAAGGAATTGTTCAAAATCTTCATTTCCTCTCCCTACCATAAGAATGCAAACACCAATTGCAGTTTCTGAACCACTGCTTCAAAGAAGAAAGTTGGACCTTCTTGTCTGAATGACTCAGATATTCACCGGTTAAACTCATTGTGCATCGGGGACCCTTGACCATTCCAGTTTTTTAATGTATCTCAGCACCTAAAAGGAGAGAAACTTCACAAAGTTTGGCCAAATCTGGCAAAGATGTATTGAGTTATTAAAGTGATAAGCTACTGTTCACAGGCATGGGCAAGGCAACAAGGCTTGACATTTTTCTAATGGGAACTATTTTTTACTTTGGTATCTAGCTTGTAATAATTAATAAATTATCATGATGAACAGAGATTTTAGAAAAAATGCCAACCTTTATTCCACTCTGGACTTGCTTGTGGATGTCTAGAAATGATTCCTTCAGTAATTCTCCATCAGCAGTGTAAATCTTCACAAAACCTTCCTTTTCCAAGATAAAGAGTCTCTGTGATCCATCCCCACAATGCACTAATCCAATGGGCTGTTTGAGTCCACTGATCATTTCATGAAGGCAGTAACAATTTTTTTTATGTTTTCTAAACAAATAATAAAATATTCCATTATCCCTGATGATCACTGAATTTATTTAATCTAGAAAACAATACAATTATTGTGGTTACATTACAAAACATGAGAATACTGTAAGAGAAACAATATATTGTATCAAGTATTCAGCAAATTTTCAAAGTTCAATAATAAACTGTGAAATATTTAATTTGAATATTTTTATATGCATTCTCAATGTGTGTGATTATTTCTATTCTATTTACACATTATATAAAAGTTGTATTCAGCTATCATATGAACCTAGTCTGTTTGGACAGAAGCCTCCCATCTCGATGAGTTATAAGGTTCCTAAATGGAATAAGTTCAGCTGGTTTCAACCCTTGAAATTCCTAATGCAACTCAATCAACCAAACTACCCAGAATTTAATTGCTAGTTAGCACTAATGCCATATTACAAAATAGTTTCTATAGTGAAATTATGCCCAATTGTGGCATAAATTCAGTGTCAAGTCCATTGTACAAAATGTGTCAGCTACGCTGAGCAAATCTCCTGGTAGAAGTACTACAAGCAGCAGCAGAACAGTAGTTGAAGAAGATGGTTAAACATAAAGTGAAAGGGAAATCTTATTAAAATGAATTAAAATATCTGTACAGCAATGCACATAGAGTTTGCAATAAAACTGAGCTGGAGGCAATCATGCTTTGGGAGGAAGCAGATATGATAATGATTACTGAGACATGGCTACAGAAAAATCAGAACTGGAAATTGAATATTGCAGCAGAAAGCATATTTCAAAAAAGTGAAAGTGAAGTAGCTTTGCTTATTCAGCATAATATAATGGCAGTAGTAAAAAGGGATGCAGCTATCAGCATGAAAAAATGGAACCCATAAGAAAAAATTCTAAAGATAATAAAGGATCAATACACTAATGGTTGTGGTCTACAGGCTACCTGTAGAGGGAGGTGGACGAAGCAATACGCAGACAAATTAGGGAATTGAATTAAAAACAGAATAATAATGATGGGGGATTTGAACTACCCTGATACTCATTGGACAAAAGAAGTAGGTTTGGGGATACGGCAATAGAGTTCCTATAATGTGTACAGGACTCCTTTCCAATCTAATGTGTAAAAAGCCAAAAAGGTGTAGTGCCAGAGAACTTGTGAATTGCAAATGCAATTTCTATATTTATGAATGGGATGGAAAATGGTCAGGGAAATGCAGCTTAACATCGGAGGTAGCAAAAACAATGGAATCCTTACTAAAGCAGAGAATAGAAGAACATCGAGAAATGTGAAATATAATAATAAATAGTCAGCATGGATTTCAAAAGGGAAAATCCTGCTTGACTAAACTTATTGAACTATTTCAGGAGGTAGCAAACAGAATGCACTGGTATAGATGCAATTTATTTGGATTTTGGAAAAGATTTGGATAAGGTATCCCATAACAGACTAATGAGTAAGGTCAGAGAATGCATAGTCAGGATGCATAGCTAATTTGTTCTAAGACAGAAAGCAGAGAGTCCTTTATCCTTTAATGGAATATTGTTGGCAAGGGCAGAATTTATTGTCCACTCCTAAATGACCTTGAACTGGGTGTTTGTATGCCATTTCAGAAGACAATTCAGAATCAACTACATTGCTGCTGGTCTTGCTGGGCATATGCAAGCCATACTGGGAGGGATGATGGATTTCCTCCCCTGAAGGACATTAGTGAACCAAATGAACCAATTGCCATAGTGGGATTTGAACCAATATCCCCGAAACATTAGCGTAGGTCTCTGGATTACCAGTCCAGTGACATAACCAGATAACGGTCATGTTCCACAAGGATCAGAGCGGGGACCATTGCTGTTCACAATTTACATTAATGATTTGAACTTTGGAATCAAAATTACAATTTCTAAATTATCAGATAGAATCATAGAGGTTTACAGCATGGAAACAGGCCCTTCAGCCCAACTTGTCCATGCTGCCCTTTTTTATTAAACGACTAAGCTAGTCCCAATTGCCTGTGTTTGGCCCATATCCCTCGATAGTCATCTTATTAATGTAACTGTCTAAACACTTTTTAAAAGACAAAATTGTACCCGCCTCAACAACTACCCTCTGTCTTCTGTCATCAAGCCAATTTTGTATTTATTTGGCTACTTCACCCTGGATCCCATGAGATTTAATCTTATGCAACAACATGCCATGTAGTACCTTGTCAAAGGCCTTGCTAAAAATCCATGTAGACAACATCAACGGCACTGCCCCCACCTACCTTTTTGGTTATCCCTTCAAAAAACTCAATCAAATTTGTGAGATATGATTTTCCACTCACAAAGCCATGTTGACTGTCCCTAATCACTCCTTGGCTCTCTAAATGCCTGTAGATCCTGTCTCTCAGAATACCTTCTAACAACTTACCCACTACAGATGTGAGACTCACCGGCCTGTAGTTTCCAGGCTTTTCCCTGCAGCCCTTCTTAAACAAAGGCACAACATTTGCCACCGTGCAATCTTCAGGCACCTCACCTGTGGCTGTCGATGATTCAAATATCTCTGCTAGGGGACACTAGCTTCCCACAATGTCCTGGGATACACTTCATCAGGTCCTATCTACCTTGATGCACTTTAAGACTGACAGCATCTCCTTCTCTGTAATATGTACACTCCTCAAGACATCAATATTTATTTCCCCAAGTTCCCCAACATCCATGCCTTTCTCAATAGTAAATATTGATGAGAAATATTCGTTTAGGATCTCACCCATCTCTAGCGGATCCGCACATAGATGACCTTGATTCTTAAGAGGCCCTACCCTCTCCCTTGTTACTCTTTTGGCCTTTATGTATTTGTGGAAGCTCTTGAATTCGCCTTTGCCTTATCTGCCAAAACAATCTTGTGTCCCCCTTTTGCCCTCCTGATTTCTCTCTTAACTCTACTTCTGCACCCTCTATACTCTTCAAGAGATTCACTTGATCCCAGCTGCCTATACATGTCATGTGCCTCCTTCTTCTTCTTGACCAGGGCCTCAATATTCCGAGTCATCCAGGGTTCCCTACTTCTACCAGCCTTGCCCTTCACTCTAAGAGGAATGTGCTTACCTGAATCCTGGTTAACACACTTTTGAAAGCTTCCCACTTACCAAACGTCCCTTTGCCTGCCAACAGACTCCCCCAATTAACTTTTGAAAGTTCCTGCCTGATACCATCAAAATTGGCTAAAATTTAGAATTTTGGGCCAGACCTATCATTCTTCATAGCTATCTTAAAACTAATAGAATTATGGTCACTGGTCCCAAAGTGATCCCTCACTAACACTTCTGTCACCTGCCCTTCCTTATTTCCCAAGAGGAGGTCAAGTTTTGCCCCCTCTCTAGTCGGACCATCCATATACTGAATGAGAAATTCCTTCTGAATACATTCAACAAATTTCTCTCCATCCAAGCCTCTAATGCTATGGCTGTCTCAGTCAATGTTGGGAAAGTTAAAATCCCCTACTGTTACCACCCTAGTTTTCTTGAAGCTATCTGTAATCTCCTTACATATTTGCTCCTCAATTTCCCGCTGACTGTTTGGGGGCTTATTGTACAATCCTTTCAAAGTGATTTCCCCCTTCTTATGTCTCAGTTCTACCCATATAGACTCAGTGGGCGAACCCTTGGCTATATCCCCTCTCAGTACCACTGTGATGTTTTCCCGAATCAAAAATGCAACTCTCCCTCCTCTCTTACCTCCTGTTCTATCTTTCCTATAACATATTGATGACACCAAATCGGGGTCAATATTGAGGAGGACTTCAATAAATTACAAGAGGGAAATTATAAACTTGCAGAATGGGAAAAATGAGGGTCAATGCAACCAAATCTGAAATCCTTTATGTTCATATAATCCCTACAGTGCAGAAGGAGGCCATTCGGCCCATCAGGTCTACACTGACTCTCCAACAGAACAGAGCATTCCTGTAACTCCACGCATTTACCCTGCTAATCCGTGACACTAAGGGGCAATTTAGCGTGGTCAATCCACCTAACCTGCACATCTTTGGAGTGTGGGAGGAAACCAGAGCATTCAGAAGAAACTGATGCACACACATGGAGAATGTGTAAACTCCACACATTTCATCAGGAAGAATAGTGATGCTACCTATTACTTGGAAGCCCAAACCTAAGAGGGGTAGAGAAGAAATGGATCTCGGACTAAAATTACACCAGATAAGCCTAGAAAATCCACTTCCCATTTTCATGGGGGCAGTGGCAGGAATGGGGACAGAGCACATTTTACATATATGTGATTCACTGTGGCAGTTGGTCATTTAAATCATCAGCTGCCTCCACTCAAGTCGCATTTTGGTAGGCTGGGAGTGTAGAATTCAAAGTGTGCAGATTAGACCTAGTAAGAACAGGTCTGAACTTTGTGCATTTCTTTGGATAGCCATGGTACCAATTTTTTGATGTGCAATTACCTTACTGGAATTTGCTTTAAACTTGTCTTCACTGACACAGAATTGGTACAAACTCAATATCAACTGTCTTGCCTTAGGCCAAGGGAATAGGAGGTTGGTACTGGTGTACTCACAGGACAATGTTTTGGCACCTACTTACTCATGTACACAGGTGCCTGGAGGACTATGCTGGAGAAGGGCACATTGCACTTTAGAAGATGGGAAGAGCACCCTTGCACAAAGACATCACAGAAGTCAATCAATGTGAGCATCTGGAGACCAGAGGGAATGCAGTAGATTCAGAAGATGAGCCTGTGGCAGGTAAACAATGAAGGACAAGGAGAGACAGAATAGGGACTGGTTGGAATTGTTGTCGGGACAGACTCGATGGGCCAAATGGCCTCATTCTGCACTGTAGGGATTCTATGAGAACAAGCGGGCACTACCATGGGAAGAGTGTACAGACCTAGGACAGCATACCACAATATCACAAGAACCACAATATCACTCGCCAAAGGCGAGTGAGGTTAAGCTGTGAAATGGTGACAGGCATATGTCAATGGTCCAGAAACAACTCAAACCCCATTCTCTGCCAGTGGCTGCGAAGGTCATTGTTGTTCTCAAGTTTTATGCCTCAGTCTTTGCTGGGATCATCAGGATACCTGTCTGGTATATCCATTAAGGCAGTAACTAATGCTCTGTTTGCTTGTGTGGGGGATCACATTAATTTCCCTATTGATTTGGCATTTCAGATGCAGAGAAGTACAGCCTTTACCCAATTATCAAGCTTCCTTCAGGGGCAAGGTGTCATTAATTGCACCCATGTTGCCATAATGGTCTCAACTCAGCATGCGGACACCTTCATCAACCAAAAGTTCTCTAACTCACTCAATATCCTAGTGGTTTGTGATCACATCAAGATTTTCCTTCATGTGTGTGCAAGACAGCTGCACAAATCCTTCATACTACAGAATTCTCAATTCCACCAGACAGAGGCAGAGCAGAGCCATCACAGCAGTCATGTAGTCACCAGGAGTACCACTGAGCAGGCCATTGGCTTTAAAAATGTGCTTCAAGTGCTTCAATTGCTCAGGTGGAACTCTGAAATATGCCCCAGCAAGGATCTCAAGAATTGTAGTGGTGTGCTGCATGCTGTACAACATTGCACAGCAAAGGAGTCTACAAATCGATAACAATGACAAGACCATGGGCAGAACTACAACCTCTGAGGAGGAGGAAGATGAGGAAATGGAAACCTTTCTCCATTCTGACAGTTTAGAACTGGATGAGGAGGAAAAGGCCATCAATGGTACAGCAGCTGGGAACAATGGACATGTAGGCAAGGCTGACTCTGTGCAGAAAGGGACCATTGCCACACTCATTCTTGTGAAAAAGAGATTCTCATAAGGTTCTCCAATCTCACAATTGCCATCAGCCAATCCTTAGTGAGCAAATTTCATCAAAAAGATTGCATTGACTGTGTGGGGGCCAATGATTTCTGGGTGGGAGGGGGGGGGGGGTGCTATTCTGATCAGGTGGTGAGGCAGGGGTGCAGTGTGTGAATTGTGGCTGTAATCAGGGAGCGGCAAGGTGGGAGTGAATTCCTGCTCCAATCGGTTCTTTGTGGCAGAAGATGATAAGATCTGGAGAGAAAACCGATTTTCTCGTCGGAACCAACACTCTGCCACTTCTTGGCAAGATTCTCTCTGTTGAGTCATCCTCACCACTTGTCTTCCCACCTACTTGTGTCATGCGCAAACTTGGCAATAGTACATTCACTTCCTTCATCCAAGTCATTGATATATATTGTAAATAACTATGCCTGTGGCATTCCACTAGTTACAGGTTGCCATCCTTAAAATGGCCCTCTTATCCCAACTCTCTATTTTCTATCAGTTAGTCAATCCTCTATCCATGCTAATATATTATCTCAACACCATGGTTTTTTAATCTTATTATGTAGCCTTTTGTGCAGTACCTTTACGATCACTTTTTGGAAATCCAAGTATATTACATTTACTGGTTCCCTTTTATCTATTCTGCTTGTTACCATCTCAAATAATTCTAATAGATTTGTCAGGCATAATTTCCTTTGCATGAAGCCTTGCTGATTCTGCTTGATTTTATTATGTATTTCTAAATATTCTGCTATTATATCATTTATAATGGACATTTTCCCAATAACGGAAATTAAGCTAACTGGCCAAAGTTTTCGTCTTCCTCCTTTTTTGAATAAGGATGTTACATTGGTAGCTTTCTAATCCCCTGGGACTTTTCCAGAATTTAAGGATTTTTGGTGCATCCACTATCTCTGTAGCTACTTCCTCTAATATATTAGGATGCAATCTATCAGGCCCAGGGGACTTATCAGCCCTTAGCCCCATTAGTTTCCCTAGTACTTTTTCTCAAGTGATGGTTATTGTATTTATTTCCTCCCCATCTTTTACCCCTTGATTATTTAGTATTTTTGGAATGCTATTAATGTCTTTGTTTAACCCTGAGCTATTTCCTGGTTTCAGATTATTATTTCCCCCTGTTTCGTTCTGTAAGGGGCCTATGTTCACTTTGGCCTCTCTTTTCCTTTTTATATATTTAAAGAAGCTCTTATTGTCTGTTTTTACATTACTTGCTAATTAACCCTCATAGTTTATCTTCTTGATCTTAATTCAATTCAAATTGCTGCAACCTTCGCCATCATAACCATGGATCTCATTATGTAGCAAACACACATGGCAGTACATTCTTCACAACTCAACCCCCTCACATGAACACCAGTTTCTGTAAATAAGGTGCCAAAGCCACCACCTTGTCCTTAATTAAACCATACCCAAAATTCTGAGTGTGACACAATTTCAAACTTTAAACCATCTACATGCTGATTGGATTGTATATTCCAGCAAACATGCAGATAAAGCATATTTCACACGCTGAGTCCATAATTATGCAACATCGGCTCCTTGAAAGAAGATGCACCATATAAACTGACCAATGGCCAGCACATGCAACATTCCAGGCTTCCATAAAACTCTATTTCCCTCAAAAAGCACATCCTCCACCACTTGGAAGGAAAAGGCTGCCAAAGTAGTGGGGACAGCAGACGATCAATATTCCCTGCAGCATACATTGTGGCTCTCAAGCTGGGATGTCTATACCTATATGTAACACTGCTGTGAGGGTGTACGCAAGGTATCCAGTATTCATGCTGAGATGGACCTGCGGTCCATATTCTGTTCATAAAGTCTTGTCACTGAGCCTCCCTTAAAATCAAGCTTGGATGAACATTGAAAGTTACAAGAAGCATCTTAGTGCATAACTTTTCAACATTGGAATTGCATGTGATTTTGCAGAGAATGAAAAAACTATCCAAAGCATCACAAATCAGCTGCCAACTTTGATCTGCTGACAACAGGTTGAGATGGACCTCAGCATGCCAACGTCATTATTACTGGTAATTTTTCCATTTATCTTGGAGCAGAGAGGCAGTTATGAGATTTTATAGAGTGAGTGTGAGAGGGAGCAATGAAACAGCAGTGGGAGTGCAAACTGTGTGTGAAAGAGAGCAGTGAGACAGCAGAGAGAGGTTAAACAGTGACAGAGAGGGCGCAGTGAGACAGCAGTTGGAGTGTAAACAATAAGCATGAGAGGGACAGTGAGGCTGCAGTGGGAGTGCAAGCAGTGAGCGTGAATAGGAGCAGTGAGACTGCAGGAAGAAGTTAAACAGTGAGTGTGAAAGGGATCAGTGAGACAGCAGTGAGAGTGCAGACAGTGAGTGTGAGAGGAGCAGAGAGACAGCAGGGAGTGGTTAAGCAGTGAGTGCAAGAGGAAGCAGTGAGACAGCAGCAAGCTGTGAACAGCGAGTGAGAGAGGGAGCAGTGAGACAGCAGGGAGAGATTAAACAGCGAGTGTGAGAGGGAGCAGTGATTTAGAGTGAGTGTGAGAGGCAGCGAGTTTAATTTTGAAGTCTTTAGGTGAATATATTGATTGAGGATGGAAGTTGGACTTAGCCGGTATGTAGATGGTGAGCATTCTTCTAAATAACAGCATCGAATTTGGAACTTGAAAGTTAAAAATATTTGAAATCTAACTTATTAAAAAAAACATATAAGTTTGTAGTGGAGGTGATGTGCTGCAGCTGTATCATTTTGTGGCCAGTGTAATCCCCAGTGAACATATCGACGGTAAATATCTGCAGCTTCAGGAACTCCAAGTTGATGAGCTGGAGTTTGAGATTAGGACATTGAGTTTGTCAAAAAAATGGGCCAGTTACCTGGACACTATTTTATTCTTGAAGGTAGTCATATACCTTAGTCTAGGTTCTCAGATTCGTTCCGGGCACATGGGTCCAGGTAGAGCAGGATCGGAGAAGCAAACTGACAACAGCACAGTGGTGCAGAGAATCTTTCAAGTGCTGCAGTGGGTGGGGGGTGCGGGTGGTGTGCTGGAGCAAATAGGAATATAGTTGTAGCAGGGCACAGTATAGTTTGGAGCAACTGAGAGTGAATCCCAAAGGCTATGTGGCCTGCCCAGTACCAGGGTTCAGAGCATTTACTTGGGGTTAGAGAGGAACTTGCAGTGGGAGGGCAATGATCCAGTTGTCATGGTTCATGTGGGTCCCAACAATATAAATAGGATCAGGAAAGAGGTTCTGCTTCGGGATTATAAACAGCTAAGTGATAAAATAAAGAGCAGGACATCAAGGGTAATGATATCTGGATTACTACCTGAGCCACAAGCAAAATGGAATAGCATAAAGAAGAATGTGTGGTTTAAGCATTGGTATAGGAAAAATGGGTTTTGAGTCATGGGGCACTGGCAGTAGTGCTGGGGAAAGAGGGATCTGTTCAGTAACTAAATAACAGGGGTGGGGAGGGATCATTTGATGGGAGATTTGGTAAGTTAAAGAGAAAGGGCAAGGCAGCAGAACAGGGTAGCGATATGGTTAATGATAACCAAAGTGTGACAGGAAGAGATCATACAAACAAAAGAAAGTACCAGCAGATAAGGTCAAAGTATGGAAGAATCGCAAAAATACAGCATTATTTCTCTGTAACTGAATTCACATGGCATTCGTTACAAAAACAGATGAATTGATAGCATACGTAGCAACAAATAAGTATGATCTGATGGTCATTACAGAGGTGTGGTTGCATGATGAACAAATCTGAGACCCGAATATTCAAGGATATTTGACATTTCAGAAGGACAGAAAGCTAGAAAAATGTGCCAGAGTATAGTTCCTTGGGGGAGAGGAACATGCCCAGGCAATGCCAACCTGTACCAACCTGGCATTGCCAGCCCATGCTATGGGGCAGTGCCAGGAGCAGACCCCTGGGGAGACCAATTTTGGGGGGGGTCCCATTATAATGTGGTGGGAGGGGGAGAGCACTGAGGCCTTTGATGGGTGGGACTTGGCAGTGATGGGATAGTGGGCAGTGAGGGGGAGTGGGGAACCTGGCATTGGGACGGGAGCTGGCCATTGAGGAAGGAAGTGCTGGTGATACTGCCGTGGCGTTTGTGGGGGAGAGCCCCCAATAATTGTGTGGTGGGGCAGGGAAAGCCCCTGAAACCTTTGTGGTGGAGGGGGGGGGGGGGGGGGGGTGCTTGGGGGAGTTTCACCTCAGTGCTGATTGGGGTGCCCCTTAAAGATGGCCCCAATCTCTGTGGAGCTGGCCTTGCCAGCTCTATTGGGCCCCACTCTGCCAGATTGATACCGTAAACCACACCCCCAATTTTCATTTGGTCAGGGTGACTCAAGATCTGGTGTGAAAACTTGACAGTGCATCTGGAGTGATACAGACTGGTTTTTAGTTAGCGTCTGACACTCTGACAAATTATGGGAAAATTACGGTAGTGGGTAATGAAACATGATTAATTAATAGTAAAGGAGCATCCAGGCAACATTGGTCATAACGTGATAGGATTTCACATTCAGTTTGAGGGTAAAAAATATTGGTCTAAGAATGGTGTCTCAAGCTTAAAGAAAGGCAATTACAAAGGTAAAAAGAAAAGGTTGGTTAAAGTGAACTTGGAAAATAGATTAAATAGCAGGACAACTGAGAAGCAGTGGCAAACATTTGATAAAACACACAATACTGTGAAGATGATTGTATGTCCAAAGAGTGTACAAATTTTAAAAATCAGCAAAGAATGACTAAAAAAATCATGAGGGATGAGAAATTGAGAAAGCCAGTTAGAAATACATAAACAGACAATAAACGTTTCTACACATATAAAAAGGAAAAGAGTAACTAAAGTGAGTGTTGGTCCTTCAAAGTGTGAGACTAGGGAATTAATGGGAAACAAGGGAATCGTGGAAGCAATGAACAAATATTTTACATCAATCTTTACAGTAGAAGACATCAGAAGTATCTAAAAATCAAGAGGGGAAAGGGTAGGAGGAATTTAAAACAATCACTAGAGAAGAACTAAGAAAACTAATGGGACTAAAACTCAACAGGTTTTGTTGAATATTTTGCACTGTTTCTTTAAATATTTTCCATTGTTAAAGTAGTCAAATATTAGTTTATTCAGCTCTCCTAGTATTTTTTTTAATCAACAGTAAACAAGGTACTCGATTGGAAAGGAATTCACTATTTTGCTTCAAACTTCATCAATGTTTTAAATTTTGTCAAAAATTATATGACAAGCAAACCGTTTGGTAGCACAACAGTACAGCGTAAACTGACATGTCAGGTCAGTGTCATGACTATAACTATTGAGGTTTTCTAAATCAAATAGCAGTTATCTTATTGAACCTGTTGATCTGTTCCATTTTGTGATATTCATCCATCTGGTTTAAATAGTTAGAAGCTGGTCCTTGCACTTGTTTTCTGGGAGAATCTGGAAAACACATTCCATTGTTCTTTGCTGAATAAAGGTTGCAGAACTCATCAGAAGTAGTCTGGAATAGTCCTGGAAAGCAGATGTTAAATAAATTGTTGGTGTTCACACTATTAAATGCTTGCATGTGCAACAAGAAAGCTGGAATCAAAGCTGCCGGTTTAAAGAATCAAAAAAGAACCAGTGTATTGCTTTGTTTTGAAAATTATACTTTCAGTGATGAACAACTACTTATAGCTTCACAAGTTATTTTGTTTTACAAACCAAACTAAAACCTGTGTATTTTAAACATTTAAACAGAATCTTCATCTTTTTCACTGTGACAATACATGACCTCTAATATACTATGGCCTTTCAGGTGTTATTTCATTTGGTGGCGGTATGCATAGTTTCTTTAAACATAAAAGTAATTGTTCCCAGATTATTTTGTCAGTAAACTGCCAACAAACACCCATAGCCCTAGGAAGATCTCACAAAGACCCAGGAAACTCTAGTTTAATAGAGAACTAAATATGAAACAGTAACATGGTCACGGGCATGTCAGTTTTACAAAATATTTCTGATGACACTGCACTCCTTCGCATAGCTATTTTATGACAAATGCATAAAATTCATCATCCATTTTGATTTTGAGGGTTATGTTGAGAAAATAGACACTAATTTTAATGTTTTGTGTTACAAAACCGTGGTACATCATAGACAATAGAAGAAGTGATACCAGACTTTCGTCTGAAGAGAAGTATCTCATAATTTATAAGCAATCAAGTTATGAGTTTCAAAGGTCTTTAAAATGATTTAAACAACACTTACTTTTTGCTCTATTTATCTAGTCTTTTTCTTGATTTAAAATTTATTTCTCAGGATGTATATTACTTTACAACTTAAGCGTAAGGTAGGTAAACCACTGTAGGGGCTCTTTCAATGCCTCTATCTCATATCTTGTGGCTTTATTGTGTGTTCATTCATGCTGTGAACAGTTGTACACTGTACAAAGAATCACAGACACAATCTCTCTTCCTGCTTTGCATGAACAGCACAGGGGAGTCATCTGAAAGCTTGTCATTCTTAATCTAGACAGTTTTATGATCTGAACAAAGATGGATTGAAAGTCAAAAAGGTACATTTCCATTTTGATACCTTAGCAAAAAAGTGTATGCCGGTATAAAACAGTGTTCCACACTTTATTGTGATGCCTACATTATCTTGAAAAGCAACAGGAGAAATGTAACAAAGTCTGATATCAGTTGTAAAGGCATGGAAGAAACTGCTACGGTGTACATATTGATGCTAATGAATCTCAGATTGGAAACACTAATTTGTACTTCCTTTCTTAGATTTCAATTCTCTCCCTCTCTGCTGTTCAAAACACCATCCTCTAGTACACTGGATAGGACACACTATTCCTGAGTGCAGGAAGTTAACACTAATACAAATGGATTTGCCCTCCACCAATTACCCCTCCATGCCCGTACAGCCTATGTGAATGACATTTATCTCATGAAGAATTGCCATTTATAACTCTTTGTGTGGGGAATAACAATAGAGAAACAATATCCTATCACTTTGTGGCAATGCTGAGTTAATACACCAGACCAGTCACAATTGTTGCATCTTACTTACATATTACAAATCTGAAGATGCAGAATTCATTAATTGGCTTTATATTATAAACACCATTTGACTGTGGTGTGTAAATGTATGACAAACTGCAATTATTCTCAGTGATTTCAACATTATCACAATGATAAAACAAATCTAGAAAAACCCAAATGAATATGCAAAACTTCAAGTGTGCTTACATATATGTTGATATCAAGTCAAAAGGCTTCTTTGAAATTAAAGATTGTACATCCACAATGTTAGTAACAACAAAAAGTCACTTTCAAGTTTAAAAACAAAAAAATCTGACATTCTGGACAATTTTCTTTGATTTGATTAACTTCTGTTGCATAATTCTCTAGAAACTTAATTCTAATTGGGTACTTTAAACAAATACAATTAGGGTGCATGTCAATGACCACTCTGTCAACAAAAATTTGTTTTCTATCTTTGGTATCAAAACAAAAGCTTTCAATTAGCACCGACCTCTGCAATAGCAAATGGTGCCACATGCTGATTATAAGCATCTGTCTAACATAGGCAAATCTTCTAGCTTGGCTAAAAAACAGGCTGCTGGTTCACTTATGCACACCCCTGAGCCCCATCCATGTCCCAGTGCTAAAGTTATGCTTTCATCTGGTTATCTTCCAAGACAACCTGGGTGGTCACCCAAAGCACTTGACATCTTGATGCACTTCAGCAGTTTTACATATACACAAACTTTGTAGAAAAATAAATTTGTCATTCGTCACCACATATGTTGATCTGGGGAGAAAGGTTCCTGTGGCACCAGCTCCTGTGCTGCTCAAGACACTCCAATTAACTCTTTTGCTCAATTTAACTGCAATTTAAAAAAAAATTAAGTAGTAAGTCCCAGAAAAATGAGGACAAGGTCACGAGGGTCAGGGATTAGTTAATTTTTTTGAGTGGGAAAAGCATACAAAAATTCCCCAATGCATTATGGTTTGTGCATAATATCTACCAAAATTTAATCTGTTATGACTGCCTAGCAAGCAGACTTGGAAAATGTAACCCCCCACCCCCTTTCAGTCTGCAGGGAAATGTGATAAAAAGCAAGAACCAGCTGTATGCAGGGAACTGTGGAAAAATATCAGTAGTTTTGTGGGTAAAATAATAATATTTTCATTTTCCAGGGAATTTGTGAAACCACACAAAAGGAAATGAAGAGCACTCCTTTAGAAATGTTTCCTTTTTTAAAAAACAGAAGTCCTGCATTGAATTTAAACACAATATTAAAGATATAAGCTTTGTGGCAAAAGAATTCATCTCCACCAAAGAATAAGATGCAGAATGAAATACCACGCATCTTGTATTTCATATTTATTAGGGCAGTGTTAATATAACTTATTTCAGCTATCATTGTATTATCAATGCTGCTTTTAATTGTTAAAAAAGCGGTGGCAGCAGTCTTTCCTGAATGTTGCTACAACTCCAAACATGGTGGCAGCAACATCTGCTATCAGTACTGAAGTAATGACTTTTCAGTAAGCATTCGTTTTGTTTAATGGTACCCATGACCACCCCTTTCATTGCATACCAGAGGACCATGGCTCTGCTATAGATACCCCCACATTGATTCATCATGCATCAACAAGGTATGAGGATTTATATGATTTCAGGGTTCATTCAAATGTCTTGCCTTTATTACCTGCAATGTGACTTCTGCAGGCAAAGTAGAACTGTTTGCAATAATCTCTGCACAAGATGGGAAAATCTAGCTCATTGTTTGATGCTTCTTCTTGGTCAGGTAAGTGAAATAAATTCTGTGCATATGGTGAACATTGGGCACACTTGATTTCCTCCAGCAACCTTGCACATTCTGTGTTGTTTGTAACAGAAAATACCTAAAAATCAAACAGCAGAAAGATGTAAGCAAAAGCAAACTGAATTTTAAAAAAACACCCTGGCTTGGAAATAATATGTCTCACATTGGATTTTTACAGTACTTTCTTGCTTTTAAGAATATAGATAAAGTAGAATGTATCCCTTATTTTAAATCTAGTGAACCAAGTAATAAATGTTTACTAAATTCCAGAATGTATTTGCTCTTTCTTTTCTTCCATAAACGGAAGATTGCGTTGAATAAATGTTTTAAAGGACAAACTAAGAAGTGTCAACATAAAAAATTCCAAATGTCACAGCACATAAGAAAAGCTTTACTCAGGCCACAACAATATGTATGTTTTCCATTATGTTACGATCCTACCCCAAATCCCCCACTGTAGGAATTCTTGGTGGGAGTTCTACTGATGCCCTCTTGGTTTGTAATGTTTTCAAGTGTGATTATAAAACTTGAAAGAAATAATAATGGTCACAAAATACATCATTCAGCTCCATAAGATTATAAATTTCCTCAAGTAACTTTCAATGGAAAAATATTTACAGCAGCTAAATTAAATTATGTTGGGAGTGTTGGCAGATTTTTGTTTCTAAATATACTGAAATTGCTAAAACCATTTAACAACCTTGTTTTCCTTAATGTCTGATAATCCTATTGTCCATCTTTCTAAAGTAATTTATGCTCTTTCTCCTTTAATATGTTGTACATGTTACTAACTTATAGTTAGTATACAGTGTAATTCAACAGGGTTTAGTGTGTAAATAATTTAATGCTTATGTCACTTATTATGAACTAAGGGCAGTGGGCAGTCTATGAAAAAGCATTTCAACCCAACATTCACAATTTTGGTTTGTTTGTAGTGACATAAGAAAAAAACGTTACTTTCCTATCTTTCACAGTCTGAAGCAGTATAATCTTAGACCAAACTCATTATATTTAAAGTTGCATTTAGAAGAAAGTCCAGTGTTAACATAGAGACTAAACTGCAGCCAAGTGTTATTCTTAATAAGGTTTTCCAGTGGAAAATGCTGCTTCTTTAAAAATAACAACTTATTTCAATCATTCCCTAAATGTCTAAAGCTAAATTTGCAATTCAAACATTTTTTTTTTAAAAGAAAGGCGTAATGATTTATATACTGGTACATTGAAATAAAACTAAATGATTCAAATCCTGCGTGCCAGCTGTCAAATAGCATCCTCCTCTTCTGGCCGTCACAGACCCTAATTTCACTATTAAGGTATTTATATAGAGACATACACTGCTAAAGATTCTAATCACTACAATCACATTTACTATTTCTGGAATGTGTTTTTGGTCACATATAAACCCAAACAATAGATTAGGCAATAGGATTATTTAAATTATCTGAAATGAAATACAGTATTTTCTCTGTTTATTTCATGCTGTTTCCACACAGCGGGACCTACACATTTTTCTCTGTGTGAGGTCTACAGGGTACATACCCTTGAAGAGACAGATAGAGCCATCATTATAACACACACCCGATGTTCTCTCCCACTGGAAACAATGGGAGCGCACACAGGGCAATACAAGCATGCAATGACTAGCCCTCTGCATCTGTTGCATACATAGTAGAACTAGCTGCAATTGTTTACAATGAGAGAAGATACAGATAGATCATGTGAAGTACAATAAAGGATGCATCTCAAACTTTAACTAAAAATGCTTAAAACCAGCATTTTTTTGTACCAGCTGACCTAAGAATTTGAAGGTAGATATGAAAAAAAAACACATGATCCGTGCACTTTCTATCCTCAGAACACTTCATTGGTGCTGCTCATTTCACTTGTCCTAGGGTCTGCAAATCAATCCCAGTCTTGACACTGCATACCATGTACTTATACCTCCTGTTCAGCGAGGAGGTATACCTTCCTCAGAAGACAATAATAGCATCTTACTCGTGTCGTTCTGTTAAAAGGGATGGAGTTTTGACAATTGAACCTTAAAACTTTATTATTTTTATTTAATCAGTTGATCTCTTCTGGAGCCACTCAAATATTTATAGGTACAATAATGATCCATTCCATGCTTTCTGGGAAGTTATGCTCAAAAGTAGCATGGATCAGAGAATCAGCGCCACAGCCCTATTTCTGATCCCCACTGCCTTCTAATGCAGCAGCCCACTGGGAGTATAGAATTGGTGACTCTTATATCAATTGGGCTTATCTCCTTGCCACTGCTACTGGGAAGTGTGATTGCAATTAAACATATTGTGATCAGAAGTTCTGCAATCTGATTAGTTGAACTGACTCCACAACATGACAGACCTACGTCACATGCCTGCAAATAATTTTCATAATATAGATAGATTTTATCTTTTTTTCTTTCACTTGTTGTGCACTTTCTTTTTCAGCAGCCACTGCAACACAGGAGGCACTCTTCTGGAGTCCAAATATTGTCATCCTGGTTGAGAACAAAAAATACAGGGTAACCGTATCAGGTGAATTCTGGTAACAGGTCTGAAACCTGACTCAGATTGGAAAAATCAATGGTGCAAGCAATAAATTACTCACATAAAATGTTGAGAATGGTTGAGAATTATCTTCATCCTTTATATATTTTTCTATATAATATCTTATCTTTGAAACAATGGGAATTTTGAAAGTCAGTTGATGCCTAATACCAGTAGAAACCAAGCATTTTAGGGACTCGGCATCTATTAACACCTTTTAGTAGTAATACACAATGACAGTTTTTTCTTTGACTCAAAAAAAAGGAAAAAAAACTTTGCATCAGTTTGCTGGTCACTACATGGTAATTGGGTTAAGAAATTGCAGGCACTAGGCTGCAAGGAAAAAATAAACTTAAACTGGATAAATTTTCCAGTACGACTAAGGTTTCTAAATTTTTATTTGAGTTAGTATACATCCTTTTGCCATTGAAAAGTATAAAAGACAAATATTTATTGTGGCACTTTTTATTGTATTGTCTGTATGCCTCTATTTTCAATGGGGATGTATATATACACAAATCATACCTTGCAGTGAATAAATTAATGGCAATAATATAATAAACATCCAGCAAATAAATTAGCCAAAACTTACTTTAAAAGCTGCAATTAAAAATAATACATCAGCGTTAACATTTTACCTGGAATGTTCCTTAAAGGTATGTGAGTTTTCAAAGGACACATAGCATCAAGGCAATTGAAGTTATTTTAATATTCCTTTTATGCAACTACGGTTTAAAAGAAAAATACAGAATACAGAAGTACCCCCACAGCATACATCTTCTAAAGCCCTTGTGAAGATGGACATAAGCATTATTATCTGTTTCCTCAATAACTGTAATGTGCAGCTTACCATCAATTTTGAGGAAAATCAACTTTGGTATACAGCATTATTTCTGATCCTGCTGATGCTATGCAGGTTGAAAAGAGTAAAATATTAGATGAGGTAAATCTACATGACCAAAGCTTGGCTTTCATAAACCTCTTGCCAGTAAGAGGAAGGAAATGAGGAGGTTAATGTCTTGGGAAAGGAAAAGCAAAGCAGGACCATGCCAACTTGGCAGAAAACCCACCCGAAAAGCAGAGTGTTTTATATTTCAGGGCAGTAAGAGACTGTATAGTTTGCTTGTGGGACAAAAGATAAAACGTGCAAACTTAGAGCACATTCAAGTCATAAACTGTCAAAAATGCTGATCATACTGCTGTTCAGTTAAGGGATTGCAATCTTCCTTATGTTGATGACAAATTATGCAAAGCACTGTGATATGAGTTTCATGCTAGCTGGATAAAAAGTGCAATTCATTGATCATATTTATTCTATGTCCTTTTAGTCTCAATAAACAGTTTCAGGTTGCTTTCAATGAATCTGTAATATGTAGGTTCTAGAGTCAACCTTTGACCTGTTATGTATGACATTGTGAACTGCAGACTATTTACCTGATGCTGTTTGGCAATATGTCCAACATAAAAGTTATTGAGTTGTATAAAATCTTAACACTGAAGATATTCAATAATCTCTAAAGCTATTAGAACCTCATAATATTTCCACACAGCAGGTTGTTTCACACAAATAGACAAGTAGCCGCTTTAAGGTTGTTTAATTCTTCATGTTCTCCACTGTATATTTAAGAGTACCAAGTTGGCACAGAACAGTTGGTGATAATTTATAAACAAAAATACTACATGGTTGTGCATGGGTGGTCCAGATAACCAAAGGGATAGGACTGAGCTTACTTAATGCCAGTGGATGTGATTTGATAATATCACAGTGGAAAACATGACTGGGATTTATATCTAATGTAAGGCTATTTCAATGTGTTGTTAATGGGAACAATTACAATTCTCAAAGATAATTGTTTGGGTCATGAAAAGAAGGGAGGTCTTCATTAGGATAATTGTAAAGACAAATGAGATTAATACTAAGGGTGTAGCTAGAAACATTTTTAGGATGAGAGATGGAAACTGAAGAGTTGCAGAGGTTAGAGTTTCTAATTGTACAGAATTAAGTAATGGGAGAGTTTCCCCCATAGAAGTGTTATTTGGAGTACAAGCACCACAGATGGCAACATAAGCATGCATCTGGATATAAGAATTAATAATAGCATATCATTGATTGCATGTAACAACACAATTTTGGTATAAAGTACATTCAGTGTATTTTCCTCATGAAGAAATTCTCAAGTTTGCCTATCAAATCCCACACCTCAGTTCAGTAAAGTTTGCCAGTACTTGGGCAGGCCATTAGATGGAGCACCACATAGAAGCTGTTGAAGAGGAAATACTGAAATTCTCTGTCTCTTTTTAACTTCCCCTTGCAGTACCATCACACAAGTTTGGAAACCACAAAATTGTGTCAATGTGGTCACAGGGAAAGTCTGCTGCCCCAAGACTATCCCACCCACCTGGCTGTGAGATGGTTTATCTGTAGAGAAAAATACATTTAAAGTATATTTGTAAAACCAAGAATTGGAATGATGATGGATGCACAAGATTTAAAGTACAGGCAAGCAGAAAAATCTGCCAGTTTTATTATTTTGGGTGTTTTTTTAAAAACTAAATGGACTTCTCTTCTGAAGATTAAGTACAAGTATCAGAGTTCTGAAATGTCATCAATAGCTTAGTTTTTGCACGATTTTATTCCAAGAATTTTGCTTAATGCAGTCTATGAAACATTTCTGAGTACCCAAACTACATGCCAACTATCTTTAATAACGTATTATTATTGCACTCACATCAACCAAACAGGAATCTGACAAAATCAATTCAACAAAAATCTGTCTGATCCTACTTGTTATGCACTCGCTGTTCTGGTTGCCAAATAAATGATAACATTTAAATTTTAAAAAAACTTGTTTTCTCCAGTAATAAGATTAATTTCCTCTTTTTGTTATTAAGAGTAATAGATGAAATCATCAAGCTGCATGTGATTAAACACAACACATTGAAAACTACCAAAAATTCAAACATTATCCTAACATGCTTCGGAATGATTAGTGTTGCTATTGACTAACATAAAACATGTGTGCAGTCCTTCTTTCATCTCAAAATCACTCAAAACAGAAGTAAGACTTAATAATTTGGTCCTTTCATAGTACCAGCTTTAACACTAGATGAGTTTGTCGCTCAGTTACATTTGTATAACAAAGGCAGTTGTCAGGTTAGTGAAATAGCAAGAGCAAACAGATTAGTGTGAGGGGAACAACACTTGAAAACTATCCCTTAGACAAACTTGGCTCTCAAATTATCCAAGGTGAAAAGAGCACGAAGCTGTAACTCAGCCAGACTAAATTCTCTAATAAACTCTTCCTTTACTAGCCATGTGTTCAGACAGCAAGCTATCCAAAACACTTGAAAGATACTTGGGATAAAAAGTTGCAGAAAAATTAATGAAGAGGCATTATAATGCATGGCATTCCCAGAAATAGTCAAACAATATTTTTGAATTTGTTTGAATGCATAAATAAGTGTCGCTTCAGTTACATATCATCCCTGTTTACCCCTTTACACTTACATACTTTTAACCCCGATCATTTCCATCCGAAAAAACCTTTCCCCCTCTCTCAAATATTACCCCATATGGTCGAAATAAAAAGCAACTCAACAGCTGAAAACCTGCAGTAAGGCGTTCTCACTCATCTGGGAATATAAATAGTAGGACAAATGCTCACTCAAAAGGCACGGACATTTGGACAGAGCTTGGACTGAAGGAGAATGATGTTCTCCAGTTTCACCCATTAGTGAACCAACTAACAAACACAATGGTGTTGTTGTTATTCTTTTGCCATAAGCAACAGGACTCTGTGTGTGGGCAGCAGTTTAGTGGGGAGGAGGATAAGTCGACCCCTTTTTGTCCTATTGATTTTTTCTATTTGCATGACTTGAGCAAATTAAATGATGCAATATGGCTTTTTGTTACAAAACAAAGTGAAAGATACCACCCAGACGCATATGTTGATTCGTAGAAGCTGTTTACATGAGAATAGAGTGAAATCTACCGTGAACCTAGCATAAAAATTCGATTCAGCCTGGGTATTTCTTATTATGTTGAGGCCAACAACGCTGGAACACGAGTTTTGAAGCGACCTCTGTGCTGCCACTGTAGAGTTTTCCAAGCAAGAACACCTGAATATTTGTGACACATATCCTAACTTTACTCCGTCATCGCGATTATGATTAGTTTCCTTATCATGCCCCACAAAAGTTTTATCCCTGCCTCCCCGTAAAGATCGAGCCTTAATTATACAGCCTTTATTAAAAGGTGATTGATAACTATGGTAACTGAAATTACAGTACTGCTCTGTGCTCAATGTGATGGACACATCATACTAACCGTACGCACATCGTGCATTTTATTCAAACCTTATACGTGAAAAATTTACCTGGGGATCAACGAATTGCTGCCTGCTCACGGGGCAGCAGGACAGCCGGGTGTAGAGTTTGTGACAGATGTACCCACTGGCGTCCAGTGCCAACAGTCTCCTGTCCCTCTTCTTCAAGCGGCGCGGCGCACTCCCATCCAGGCACCTCCTCACCGGAGATTTCTCACTCCTTTCACGCGACTTTGCTTCGCTGTCAAACAAGTTAGCGGCTACCACCAGTACCAGGACAAACTTTAACGACACTTTTGCGTTCATCTTCATCCTACAGTATTGTAATATACTTGAAATCCTTTTTATGGTTCACTTCAAACAAATCATAACTTCTCAACACAGGAATTAAGTTTTTTTTTTAAAAAAAGGTGCCAGAAAATAAATACATGCACACATATACAGAGTTGTTTTAACAATTGTTATCCGTGTGTAGGAGAGTGGAGTGCACTGGTTGAAGCAGCAGCTGCTTGTGCTGCGAACTGGTTGTCGGGTGTGAGCAGCAGCAGCAGTGGCGCGCGCTCCGGATGGATGTGAGCAGGTAGCGCCCCCCCCGGCCCCCTCTGTGGGTGTGTTTGGGGGGGGGGGGCTCGTTCCCCCACCCCCGACACGGAATCACCCCCCCCCCCCCCAATAACCACGTGCACGCGCGGAGTGACGTCATTGCCAGGAACCCGGCGCGGTCGGGTGCGCGCGGCGCCAGAAGGCTGCTGCTGAGGTAAACCCGGGAAACACTCAAAAACATTCAGCAACAAGTGTAACGCACTGCATCGCCCCGGACATTGCTTCAAGCTCCATACCACTGCTGGGGGGAGAGAGGTATGGGCATTCTCTCTCCCCCCCCCCCCCTCGGGATCAGGCTCCCTACAAGTTCTCGCTAAGTGAGGGAAGTTGCACCGCGATCTGTTGCTGTTTTCTCATATTAGCAGTGTCATGTGCTTACGAATGGATGCTATTCGTAAGTTTAATTGAGCAACTTATCCACATGAAACGGCTCCCGAATAATTTAACAGTCAATCGTTCCTATAGCAAAATGTATGACTGGATATGTATATTTTAATGTAAATGTTTATAATAGAGATAGGGGAGGGTCCGTGAGACGACTTACAGTGTAGTAACCTGTTGAATTAAGTTTGAGGAAACGATTGGGAACTGGATACTATTCCAGAGAGTAGTGCCCACATGATAGGTAAGTTAAATGGGGAAACTGGAATTAAATATTGAACACAAATAAGATGGATTCGTTACAGCAATACCACAGTGAAATATTTTAAAACTCGTAATGAGGTCTTTTGCGGTCCCCATGAAAAGGGACATGGTCACACTTACAAGGCAAATGTATTGATACCATTCAGTATTCAAATATAATTTATTATCATCTACAAGAATTTTCCTGAAAACCTGCACAATAATACTGGAGTATCTACTCTGTTTCCCGGTCATGGTCAAAGAGGTTTTCAGCATGGAAACAGGCCCTTCGGCCCAACTTCTCCATGCCACTCAGTTTTTACCATTAAGCTAGTTCCAATTGCCTGTGTTTGGCCCATATCCCTTTATACCAGACTTACCCATGTAACTGTGAATGCTTTTTAAAAGCAAAATTGTATCCACCTCTGATACGACCTCTGGCAACTTATTCCAGACACACTCAACCCTCTGTGTGAAAAAATTGCCCCTCTTGGCCCTTTTGTGTGTCCCTTCGCACCTTAAACCGATGCCCTCCAGTTTTAGACTCCCCTACCGTTGGGAAAAGATGTTGACTACCTTATCTATGCCCCTCATTGTTTTATAGACCTCTATAAGATCACCCCTAAGCCTCCTAGCTCCAGGGAAAAAAGACACAGGGTGGAATTTTACTAGATTTTTTCTAAGTGTCCAGCTAGCCTGAAAATGGGAGAGTTCCAGATCTGTCTTTTGAGCGAGTTTTCATGTCCAATCTTATGCACTCTGCTTCTAAAAAGGTGGACTAGTCAGTTTCTAGCCAGAGAGGCTGTGGGTGGGGCTTAACTCTCCAGTTAGCCTGTAGAAGGAGGTATTGTGCATGTGCAGACCTCTGATGCTGCACATGCACATTATCAGTAGCAGGGGTCTGATAGATAAGAGAGAGAGCTGTCAGGCCCCTGCTGTTGCAGGGAACCTCAACTAGTTCCCCACCCCCCACCACCACCACCATTGTGGGGGCCCGCAGTCCGAGATGCAGCCCCCATCGCCCAGATTGATCGCGGCCCCGTTCCCTCCCCTACCGATTGCAGGAAGAGTGGCAGTGGAACCCCCACTCCCTCCCCACTGATTGCAGATAGAGTGGTAGTGGCTCCCATTGGCCCTGGCCTGCCCCCGGCACTGCCTGATGGGCATTACCCAGGTGCCCTGTCAGCGAGAGGCTGATCGCATTGGAAATCCGGGTGTCGTAAAATCGTGACAGGCACGAAAATGGACAACAGTCGCGCTAGCCGCTTTACACCCAATTTTGCAACATTTTCCCTCCACGTAAAGAGGTCGTTAAAATTCTGCTCCCAGTCTATCCAGCCTCTCATAACACAAACCAGCAAGCCCGGTAGCATCCTAGTAAACCTTTTCTGCACTCTTTCTAGTTTAATAATATCTTTTCCAAAGTAGGGTGACCAGAACTGTACACAGTATTCCAAATGTGGCCTTACCCCAATGTCTTGTACAACTTCAACAAGACGTCCCAACTCCTGTATTCAATGTTCTGACCAATGAAATCAAGCATGCTGAATGCTTTTTTCACCATTCTGTCCACTTGTGACTCCACTTTCAAGGAGCTATGAACCTGTACCCCTAGATCTCTTTGTTCTGTAACTCTCCCCATCACCCTACCATTAATTGAGTAAGTCCCGTCTTGGTTCAATCTACCAAAATGCATCACCTTGCATTTATCTGAATTAAACTCCATCTGCCATTCATCAGCCCACTGGCCCAATTGATCAGGATCCCGTTGCAATCCAAGATGACCTCCTTCACTGTCTGCTATGCCACCAATCTTGGTGTAATTTGCAAACTTACTAACCATGCCTCCTATATTCTCATCCAAATCATTAATATAAATGACAAATAACAGTGGACCCAGCACTAACCCCTGAGGCACACCGCTGCGCACAGACCTCCAGTTTGAAAAACAACCCTCGACAACCATCCTCTGTCTTCTGTCGTCAAGCCAATTTTGTATCCATTTAGCTACCTCACCCCGGATCCTGTGACATTTAACCTGATGCAGCAACCTACCATGCGATACCTTGTCTAAGGCCTTGCTAAAGTCCATGTAGACAACATCAACTGCACTGCCCTCATCTACCTTTTTGGTTACCCCTTCAAAAAAACTCAATCAAATTTGTGAGACATGATCTTCCACTCACAAAGCCATGCTGACTGTCCCTAATCTGTCTTTGCCTCTCTAAATGCCTGTACATCCTGTATATCAGAATACCTTCGAACAACTTATTCACTACAAATGTCAGGCCTGTAGTTCCCAGGCTTTTCCATGCAGCCCTTCTTACATAAAAACATAGAAGATAGGAACAGGAGGAGATCATTTGGCCCTTCGATCCTGCTTCACCATTCATTATGATCATGGCTATCATCTAACTCAATAGCCTAATCCTGCTTTTTCCCCATAATCTTCCCCAAGGGCTATATCCAGCCGCCTCTTGAATGCATTCAATGTTTTGGCATTATTCATTACCACTTCCTGTGGTAACGAATTCCACAGGCTCACCACTCTTTGGATGAAGAAATGTCTCCTCACCTCTGTCTTAAATGGTTTACCCTGAATCCTCAGACTGTGACCCCTGGTTCAGGACCCCCTTCCCCTCCCCCCAATTCAGGAATATCTTTCCTGCATGTACCCTGTCTAGTCCTGTTAGAATTTTATAAGTCTCTATGAGATTCCCCTCATTTGTCTGAACTCCAGCAAAAACAATCCTAACCTAGTCAATCTCTCCTCATACATCAGTCCCACCATCCCCGGAATTAGCCTGGTAAACCTTTGCTGCATTCCCTCGAGAGCAAGAACATCCTTCCTCAGAAAAGGAGACCAAACCTTCACACAATACTCTTGGTGTTGCCTCACCAAGGCCCTGTACCGCCTGCTGCACCTGCATGCTTACCTTCAGTGACTGGTGCACAAGGATACCCAGGTCCCGCTGTACACTCCCCTATCCCAATTCACTTTGGAAACAAAAACAAGAAGGCAGATTACTACCTGAAGGCAGTAATTTGCCTTCTTGGTTTTGCTTCCCAAGTGAATAACCTCACACTTATCCAAATTATACTGCATCTGCCATTGATTAGCCCACTCACCCAACCTGTCCAGATCATTCTGAAGGACCTCTGTATCTTCGCCACAGTTCACCCACCCAACTTGGTTCATCTGCAGACTTTGAAATGTTACATTTTGTTCCCTCATCCAAATCATTAATATATATTGTGAATAGCTGGGGTCCCAGCACTGATCCCTGTGGCACCCCACTAGATACTGCCTGCCAATTTGAAAAACACCCATTAATCCCTATTCTTTGTTTTCTCTCTGCCAACCAGTTTTCTACCCATCTCAATACACTTCTCCCAATCCCATGCTCTTTAATCTTGCACGATAATCTCTTGTGCAGGACTTTGTCAAATGCTTTCTGAAAGTCCAAATATATCACATTGACTGGGTCCCCCTTGTCAACTCTACTAGTTACATCTTCAAAGAATTCCAACAGATTTGTCAAGCATGGTTTCCCCTTCATAAATCCATGCTGACTCTGTCTGATCCTGCCACTGTTTTCTAAATGTTCTATGCTATAAAGTCCCTGATAATGGATTCAAGAATTTTCCCCACTACCGATGTTAAACTTACTGGTCTATAATTCCCTGTTTTCTCTCTACCTCCCTTTTTGAATATTGGAGTGACATTAGCTACCCTCCAATCTGCAGGGACTGTTCCAGAGTCTATAGAATCCTGGAAGATGACCACCAATGCATCCACTATTTCTAGAGCCACTTCCTTAAGTACTCTGGGATGTAAATTATCAGACCCTTGGGATTTATCTCCCTTCAATCCCATCACTTTTCCCAGTACCATTTCTCTACTAATATTGATCTCCCTCAGTTCTTCCCTGTCAACTAAATCTTGCATTTTCCAACATTTCTGGCATTTGATTTGTGTCCTCTTTTGTGAAGTTAGAACCGAAGTATGTTTTCAGTTGCACGGCCATTTCTTTGTCCCCTATTATACATTCCCCCATTTCTGTAGGGGACCTACATTTGTCTTCATCAACCTCTTTCTCTTCACATATCTATAGAAACTCTTAGTGTCAGTCTTTATGTTCCCTGCAAGCTTACTTTCGTACTGTATTTTCCCTTCTTAATCAATCCTTTGGTCCTTCTTTGCTGAATTCTAAACTGCTCCCAATCATCAGACCTATTATTTTTCTTGGCCAATCTGTATGCTTCTTCCTTAGATCGGATAGTCTCTCTAATTTCCTTTGTGATCCATGGATTGGCCCTTTTACCTATTTTGCTTTTGTGCCAGACAGCAATAAACAGTTGCTGCAGTTCCTCCATGTGCCCCTTGAATGTTTGCCATTGCCTATCCACTGTCATCCCTTTAAGTAAATCTCCCCAATCGATCAAGGCCAACTCACTCCTCATATCCTCACAGTTTCCTTTATTAAGATTCAGCACCCTAGGCTCCAAATCACTACTTCACTCTCCAACTTGATAAAAAATTCTATTATGTTCTGGTCGCTGATCCCCAACAGGTCTTGTACAGCTAGATTGGCAATGATTCCCTTCTCATTACACAGTACCCAGTCTAAGATAACCTGTTCTCTAGTTGGTTCCTCCACGTATTGGTCAAGAAAACCATCCTGTATACACTCCAGGAATTCCTCCTCTGCGGCTTTGTGGCTAATTTGATTTGCCCAATCTATGTGCAGATTAAAATCACCCATGATCACCGATATTCCCTTATCACATGCATCTCCAATTTCATGTTTAATGTCATTCCCAACATCACCACTGCAGTTTGGGGGTCTATATATGACACCCACTAATGTTTTTTGCCCCTTGGTATTTCTCAACTCTACCCATACTCCACGTTGTCAGAGCTAATATCCTTTTTCACTATTGTGTTAATTTCCTCTTTAACCAGCAGTGCCACTCCACCACCTTTTCGCTTATGTCTGTCCTCCCTAAATATTGAATACCCTGGGACATTCAATTCTCACCCCTGGTCACCCTGCAGCCACGTCTCCATAATCCTGATTATATCATACCCGTTTACATCTATCTGCATGATTAGTTCATCCACTTTATTGCAAATGCACATTAAGGCACAGAGCCTTTAAGCTTGTCTTTTTAACATTGTTTGCCTTGCTCCCAATATTTTTCTCTATAGCCCTGTTTGAACTTTGTCCTTGGCTTCTCTGCCTATCACTTTTTAAATTCTCTTTTCTACCTTTTGTTTTTGTCCTTGCCCCCTCCTTCTCTGACTCCTTACATAGGTTCCCATCCCATTCTTAAACAAAAGCACAACATCCCATTCTTAAACAAAGGCACAACATTTGCCACCCTCCAATTTTCAGGCACCTCACTTGTGGCTGTTGATGATTCAAATATTTCTATTACGGACCTGCAATTTCCTCCCTGGCCTCCCACAACGTCCTGGGATACATTTCATCAGGTCCCAGGGACTTATCTACCTTGATACACTTTGAGACTTCCAGCACCTTTGTAATATGTACACACTTTGAGATATCACTGTTTATTTCCCCAAGTTTCCTAACATCCATGCTTTTCTCAACAGTAAATACTAATGAGAAATATTCATTTAAGATTTGTCTCATCTCTTGTGGGTCAGCACATAGATGACCTTGCTAATTCTTAAGAGGCCCTGTTCTCTCTCTAGTTGCTCTTTTACATTTTATACATTTGTAGAAACTCTTTGAATTCTCCTTTGTCCTCCAATGTGACAAAACAGATCCTGACTGCCCTCTCTGATGGTTGTGAAAAATCCATGGCACTGTTTCGAAGATGAGCAGTAAGTGAACCCTGGTGTCCTGGTCCAGTGACGGTGCAAATATTTTCGTGCTGAAGTCACAGAAAAAAATCTCCAATAAGCTATGAGATGCTCTGCCTCAGCAAAATATGGCTCCATTATTCCTTGCAGGTTTTTCCAGGGAGGTACATGCATTTACTGACCACACAAACATTTCCCAGGTCATTTACGCCACTTCACATTTACCCTGCTGAAACGTTATTTATTCTAATCATCATAGCTTCACCCCCTTAACATCAATAGTGATTACAATTTTCCTCACTGGGTGCCTGATTTTGAACCCCATTACCACCACAACACTGCTAGCTAGTCTCCAGAGTTCTACCCTCTGACAACTTGAGATCATCCAAAACCATGCTGTCCTTGACCTTACTTGATTCATGTCCTGTTGACCTATCATTTCTGTGCTCGCTGACCTACATTGCTCCTGATGTTCAAATTCTGATCCTTATTTTCAAATCTTTCCATGACCTCATCCCTCCCCAGCTCTGTAATCTCCACCAACCAGAGGCGCGGACTTACACTTTTGGGGGCCCTGTGTTCTGCATGCGTGTTGAAGCCCCCTGCCCTTGATATAATGCCCTGCTCCCTGGTGATGTGCTCTGCCCCCATTGACACTAATCCTCACCCACCAGTGATGTCAAGCCCAGCACCAAATGATGTCAAATCCTTCCTTGCTCTCAGCCTGGCCTCTGATCGAGTTGCCCCGCCGCTCCCCAAAACCACGCTGACGTCTGCCTGGCCTCCACACCCCCTGACTGCTCACCTCTCACTCAGGTGGCCAGGCCTTGAGCCTCGTTAACCACATGTGCTCTTGGCTGAATGGCTGCTGCTGCTGGCTTTATCTGGCATGCCCTGGCCTGGCCTCTGTTCTTTCTTTGGTTGTTTGATTGCCCGCCCACTCTCCTCAGCCCTGGCCTGGAGCTCCTCCCCTCAATTGCCATTGGCCAGTGTCTCCTCCTCAGTCCTTGCTGAGGACCTCTCCAGCTCAGACCCCAAGGTAAGGTTGGCGACCTCATTGTTGTCTCAGGCTGCTGAGCCCGAATGCCAGAAACATGGCTGCTGCTTTACCAATGGCAAGTTTGGAAAATTCGGACCAGACATTCAGGAGATCTGGGCAAAGTGCTCTCAAGTTACCATCGCCTCTTAACGTCTGGGACAGTGTTTTCCGTCTCTAAGGGGACTTCACCAATCAGAGTCCTGTTGTGCATTAACTGCGAATAGGCTCATTCGAATTTCTAGAGCCTATCGGCAAGTTCAGAGCTACCAGGCTCTGATTGGTTCTCGTCTCAGCCACCTCTCAGTGTGGCCTGTGCGCTGCACTGCATATTTCATTGCAAGTTTGCCTCTGCCCCTCCACAACCCTCCAAGATATCTGTTCTCATCTACTTCTGATCTCTTGAGTATTCCCAATTTTAATCAGTCCACCATTGGTGGCCTTGCCTTCAGCTATCTAGGCCATGTGCTCAGGGTCTAATTTGGTTTTATAATGCACCTGTGCCTTTCTACAAACAAGGAGCAGGAGTAGGCCCTCAAGCTTGTTCTGCCTTTTAATAAGATCATGGCTGGTCTGAAAGTAACCTCAAATCTGCATGGACTATAACTGTAAGTTTCTTTTATTGTTGAATATATTTGGCAAAATTCCTCCTTTGTTTTTATTTTCATTCGCTTGCTAAGCTAGCATTTATTGCCCATCCCTAATAGCTCTTGAGATGGTGGTGGTGAGCTGCCTTCTTAAACCACTGCAGTCCATGTCATATAGATACATCCACTGTGCTGTTAGGGACTAAGTTCCAGGATTTTGACCCAGCAACAATGAAGGAATGGCATTTTTCCCAAGTCAGAATGATGAGTGACTTGAGCCGGAACTTCCAGGTGGTGGTGTTCCCATGTCTGCTGCCTTTGTCCTTCTAAATGGTAGTGGTTGTGCATTTGGAAGGTGCTTACTAAGGAGCACTGCATTTTATCTAACAAATTTGATTGAATTTTCCAAGGAAGTGACTAGGTGTGGATGTGAGGGCAGTGCAGTTGATGTACTGTACACGGACTTCAGTAAGACTTTTGACAAGGTCCCGCATGGGAGACTGTTCAAGAAGGTAAGAGCCCATGGAATCTATCAAATTTGTTAGACAAAATACAGTGCAAGAACTCTCCAAACCAAAATGTTCACGGAGAACAAGCTGGAACTAGTGGTCGGTGTTGGGGCCCATGTTATTCATTATTTATATGAATGATTTGGATGTGAATGTACAAGGCATGATAGTAAGGCAGGTACAATAGCAACATTTAAAAAGCATTTGGATAAATACATGGCTGGGAAAGGATGAGAGGGATATGGGCCAATTGGGACTAGCTGGGAGGGCACCATGCTCAGCATAGACTGGTTGGGTTGAAGAGCCTGTTTCTGTGCTGTATTGCTCAATGACTCGATGGACAGAATTTTCCCGTCCTGCCCGCCACGGAAATCATAGCTGGTGGGGCTGGACCACACTAAGGTCTGTTGATCTCGGGCAGGAATTTCTGGCCTTGGGGCAAGCGCTGCCGGAAAATCCCGCCCTTAGATTCTATAACAGTGACAAATGGAATTTAACCCTGAAAAGTGTGAGATGATGCATTTTGTGAGAACGAACAAAGCAAGCGAATACACAATGAATGCTAGGATGCTAGAAACGACAGGACCAGAGCGTCCTTGTGGTGCATGTCCAAAGATCCCTTAAGGCAGCAAGACAGGTAGATAACATAGTTAAGAAGGCATATGGGATAGAAACATAGAAAAACTACAGCACAAACAGGCCCTTCGGCCCACGAGTTGTGCCGAACACATCCCTACCTTCTAGACCTACCTATAACCCTCCATCCTATTACGCTCCATGTACTCATCCAGGAGTCTCTTAAAAGACCCTATTGCGTTCGCCTCCACCACCACTGACGGCAGCCGATTCCACTCGCCCACCACCCTCTGTGTGAAAAACTTACCCCTAACATCTCCCCTGTACCTACCCCCCAGCACCCTAAACCTGTGTCCTCTCATAGTAGACATTTCCACCCTCGGAAAAAGCATCTGAGAGTCCACCCGATCTATGCCTCTCAACATCTTATACACCTCTATTAGGTCTCCTCTCATCCTTTGTCTCTCCAAGGAGAAAAGACCGAGCTCCCTCAGCCTATCCTCATAAGGCATGCCACTCAATCCAGGCAAAATCCTTGTAAATCTCCTCTGCACCCTTTCAATCTTTTCCACATCCTTCCTGTAGTGAGGCGACCAGAACTGAGCACAGTACTCCAAGTGGGGTCTGACGAGGGTCTTATATAGCTGCATCATTATCCCCAGACTCCTAAACTCAATCCCTCGATTGATAAAGGCCAGCACACCATACGCCTTCTTAACCACCTCCTCCACCTGCGGGGCCGATTTCAGAGTCCTATGGACCCAGACCCCAAGGTCCTTCTGATCCTCTACAGTACTAAGAATCTTTCCCTTTATATTGTACTCCTTCATCCCATTTGACCTACCAAAATGGACCACGCGTATTTATCTGGGTTGAAGTCCATCTGCCACTTGTCCGCCCAGTCTTGCATCCTATCTATGTCCCTCTGTAACTTCTGACATCCCTCCAGACTATCCACAACCCCACCAACCTTCGTGTCATCGGCAAACTTACCAAGCCATCCCTCCACTTCCTCATCCAGGTCATTTATGAAAATGACAAACAGCAAGGATCCCAGAACAGATCCCTGGGGCACACCACTGGTGACCGACCTCCATTTCGAAAAAGACCCATCTATACCCACTCTTTGCCTCCTTTGGGCAAGCCAGCTCTGGATCCACCGGGCAGCAGCCCCTTGGATCCCATGCCCTTGCCTTTATTAGCTGAAGTATAGAATATAAGAGCAGAGAGGCTATGATGGAGCTGTATGAATCCTTGTTAGGCCACGACTAGAATACTGTCTGTAGTTTGGGTCGTCACACTATAGGAAGGATGATGTGGAGATGCCGGCGTTGGACTGGAGTAGGCACAGTAAGTAGTCTCACAACACCAGATTAAAGTCCAACAGGTTTATTTGGTAGCACGAGCTTTCGGAGCTCCTTCATCAGGTGAGTGCAGGATTTGTTTCACAAACAGGGCATATACAGACACTTCATGTCATGACACTTCACTCTTCATGCACAGGTTCGAACAAGACTTCTTCACCGCACAGAACCTTCAACTGACGCTATACACTAGATACATTGATGACATTTTCTTCCTTTGGACTCATGGCGAACAATCACTGAAACAACTACATGATGACATCAACAAGTTCCATCCCACCATCAGACTCACCATGGACTACTCTCCAGAATCGGTTGCATTCTTGGACACATGCATCTCCATCAAGGATGGCCATCTCAGCGCTTCACTGTACCGCAAGCCCACGGATAACCTCACGATGCTCCACTTCTCCAGCTTCCACCCTAAACACTTTAAAGAAGCCATCCCCTACGGACAAGCCCTCCGTATACACAGGATCTGCTCAGATGAGGAGGATCGCAACAGACACCTCCAGACGCTGAAAGACGCCCTCGTAAGAACAGGATATGGCGCTCAACTCATCGATCGACAGTTTTGACGCGCCAGAGTGAAGAGCCGCACCGACTTCCTCAGAAGACAAACACGGGACACGGTGGACAGAGTACCCTTCGTCGTCCAGTACTTCCCCGGAGCGGAGAAGCTACGACATCTTCTCCGGAGCCTTCAACATGTTATCAATGAAGACGAACATCTCGCCAAGGCCATCCTCACACCTCCACTACTTGTCTTCAAACAACCGCGCCACCGCAAACAGACCATTGTACGTAGCAAACTACCCAGCCTTCAGGAGAACAGTGACCATGACACCACACAACCCTGCCACAGCAACCTCTGCAAGACATGCCGGATCATCGACACGGATGCCATTATCTCATGTGAGAACACCATCCACCAGGTACACAGTACATACTCTTGTGACTCGGCCAACATTGTCTAACTGATACGCTGCAGGAAAGGATGTCCTGAGGCATGGTACATTGGCGAGACCATGCTGACGCTACGACAACGGATGAATGGACACTGCTCGACAATCACCAGGCAGGAGTGTTCCCTTCCTTTTGGGGAACACTTCAGCAGTCAAGGCCTCTGATCTTTGGGTAAGCGTTTTCCAAGGCGGCTTTCACGACTCACGACAACGCAGAATCGCTGAGCAGAAACTGATAGCCAAGTTCTGCACATGTGAGGATGGCCTGAACCGGGATCTTGGGTTCATGTCATACTATCTGTACCCCCCACGACTTGCCTGGGCTTGCAAAATCTCACTAACTGTCCTGGCTGGAGACAATTCACACCTCTTTAACCTGTCCTTAACCTTTTCTCCATTCACATTGTCTGTGCCTGTAAAGACTTGATTACCTGTTAAGACTCGCATTCCAACCATTATCTTGTAAATTGAGTTTGTGTCTATATATGCCCTGTTTGTGAAACAAATCCTGCACTCGCCTGATGAAGGAGCGGTGCTCCGAAAGCTCGTGCCACCAAATAAACCCTGTTGGACTTTAATCTGGTGTTGTGAGACTACTTACTATAGGAAGAATGTGAGGGTGCACTATAGGAAGCCCTGGAGAGGGTGCAGTAGAGATTCATCTGGATGTTCCTTGGGCTGGAACCCTTTTAGCTATGAAGGAAGGCTGGTTAGGCTGGGTTTTTTTCTCCTTAGAGCAGACAAGGCTGAGGGGGACCTGACTGAGATGTACAAAATTATGAGGGACATAGATTGGATAGAAAGGAAGGAACTTTTCCCCTTATTAAAGGGGTCAATATACAGGGGGCATGGATTTAAAGGGGCAGGAGATTTTGCAGCCAGAGGGAGGTGGGAATCTGGAACTCTGCCTGAAAAGGTGGTAGAGGCAGGAACCCTCAACATTTAAGAAGAAGATAATCTCTTGAAATGCCATAGCATACAAGGCTATGGACCAAGTGCTGGAAAATGGGATTAGAATAGATAGGTGCTTGATGGCCGGCTCAGGGACGATGGACCAAAGCTCTGATTCTATGACTGTGAGATAACATATATTGCTGCCATTGTGTGTCAGTAGTGAAGGGAGTGAATGTTCGTGGATAGGATACCAATCAAGTGGGCTGCTTTGTCTTGGATGGTGTCAACCTTCTTGAGAATTGTTGAAGCCGCACTCATTAAGACAAGTGGAGGGTATTCCATCACACTCTGAATTTGTGCTTTATAGATGGTGGACAGGCTTTGAGGAGTCAGGAGGTGAGTCACTACAGGATTCCTGGCCTCTGACTTGCTCTTGTAGCCACAATATTTATGTGACTAGTCCAGTTCAGTTTCAGATCAGTGGTAACCCCAGGATGTTGATAGTGGAGGATTCAGCAATGGTAGGGCCATTTAATATCTAAGAGGCAATGGTTAGATTATCACTTGTTAGAGATAGTTATTGCATGGTGCAAATATTACTTCCTATTTGTCAGTTCAAGCCTGGATATTGTCCAGGTCTTGTTATATTTGGACATAGACTGCTTTAATATCTGAGGAGTCGTGAATGTTGCTGAACATTGTACGATCATCAGTGAACATCCCCACTTCTGACCTTATGGTGGAAAAATGTCATTAATGAAGCAGCTGGGATAGTGGTAGGACACTAACCTGAGGAACTCCTGCAGTGTTGTCCTGGATCTGAGATGATTGATCTCCAACCACCAAAATCATCTTCCTCTGTACTAGGTATGATGCCAGCCTGCAGAGAATTTTCCCCCGATTTCCATCAACTCCAGTTTTGCCAGGACCTTTGATGCCATACTCGGTGAGATCCAGTCAAGTGCAGTTACTCTTGCACCATCTCTGGATTTCAGCTTTTTTGTCCATGTTTTAACGAAGGCTGTAATGAGGTCGGGAGCTGAGTGACCCTGGTGGAACCCAAACTGAGCATCAGTATGCAGGCTATTGCTAAGCAACAGCTGCTTTATAGCACTGTTGATGACCTCTTCCATCATTTTACTGATGATTGAGAGGAGACTGATTGGGCGGTAACTGGCTGGTTGGATTTGTCCTGCTGTTTGTGTACAGGCCAAACCTGGGCAATTTTCCACATTGCCGGGTAGATGCCAGGTATGTATCTGTACTGGAACAGCTTGGCTAGGGGCATGGCAAGTTCTGGAGCACAAGTCTTTAGGACTATTGCTGGAATATTGTCAGGGCCCATAGCCTTTGCAGTATCCAATGTCTTCAGCTGTTCCTTAATATGACGTGAAGTGAATCAGATTAACTAAAGACTGACATCTGTGAAGCTGGGGTCTTTGAAGTCTGAGATTAATCATCCACTCGGCACTTCTGGCTGAAGATTGTTGTCAAAACTTCAGCCTTTTCTTTTGCACTGATGTGCTGGACTCCCCCATCATTGAGGATGGGGATATTTGTGATGCACCTCCTCCAGTGAGTTGTTTAATTGTCCACCACCATTCATGACTTGATGTGGCAGGACTGCAGAGCTTAGGTTTGATCCGTTGGATGTGGAATAGGTTAGCTCTGGCTATTCCTTACTGCTTTTGCTATTTGACCTGCAGGTAGTCCTGTGTTGTAGCTTCACCAGGTTGACACCTCATTTTTCAATATGCCTGATGCTGTTCCTGGCACGTCCTCCTGCATTCTTTGTTGAGTTCAGGTTGATTCCCTTGCTTGGTGGTAATGGCAGAGTGGGGGGCTATTTATTCCATTTACTTTTCAATCTTTTTTTCCTGGCACCTTTGCAGTTGGGAGCGTGAACACAAAAATTACCACTACTAGTATCTTCTAGATGGCTTCAAGATAGTGCCAAGAACTACCCAGATTCTTCCACTCTTCTCTGACTTACCTGAAGATGCTGCAGCATCACTTCAGCAATTCTCTTGCAGGTCACAGCTCAGCTTCACAATTGAACAAAGCCGGATTCAACCTGTGTGCACCTCTTAATCCTTTAATGTTCAGCACCATTGTTCCATCCACACTCTGGATATTATAAAATGCTTTGAATGAACCATGTCATGGTTGAAGAATAGTTCTAGTAAGAAACAGAGAGTACCATATGGATTTGGCACAACCTGTAATCAACAAATGGAATAAACACATAATCAGTTGTAAGTGTCCTGTGCATGGTTAGATCCATGAATTGTTCAAATGCCATAACATGCTATGGATTAACACAGCAGACAATATTAGCTTTTGACATTTGAGAGGAAAATTGGAAGAAATCAAAAATTAGATTAGTGGAGTTCATGTTTTTTTTGTATGGACCTTGGTACACACAGACTTCTGATGTGAAATATGCCAAGATGCTATATCAGTAAAGGGATTAACACACGCTTGACAGTCAGATCATGACGATATACTAATTTGACACCAGCTGTGCCATTTTGGAACTTCATACCCCAGTTTACACCCTATCTTAATCTTGCACAGTTGAATATTATGTTAAGTAACATCTAGAACACCCATGCTGCCTTTCTATGATGGGGTCATCAACAACTTACATTGGTTTATTTCTTCTGGGTGTTTCTGCAATTCTACATCTTTTTGGTGTTTTCTATAGTTGTTTCAAAGGTCTATAGAGAGTAGTGTGGAAAGTACAGAATATTTTCTGCTGACTTTATGGCTTCTGCAAAAACTAGTTGCTCCCAGACACGGGTGCACTAATAAGTCTTCTTCTTGAAATCAAGCATGACTTGGAGAATGAGCAGAGGTTGCGCAGAGCAGGACAAGCTATGAGAAGAAGGAGGAAGAAGATGGTGAGAATGAATTTCAGCTGGAAGCTACAGTTATCCAGGGTCTTCAGGGAGTATTTCTTCTACCGGAACCTCAGAGAAACAATGGGTGGAATTCTATGGCCTCGTTCTGAAACCATAAAATCCCGCCTGAGGTCAACGAGCCTTTTCATGGTCAACCCCCCGCCCCCCAACCCACTCGATTCCCGTGGCGGGTGGGACAGGAAAACTCCGGCCAATGAGTCATATATCTGTGCTTTACTGAGTAGGTTGTCACTGAATTGTGTCAGCTGCGACAGCTGCAAGCTCAGAGCAGTGCAACTGACTGTAGCTATGAACTTTAATGGATCTGGCTTCTTCCAGGCTGCTGTTAAAAGCATAAGAACTAGGAGCAGAGGTAGGCTATCTGGCCCCTCGAGCCTGCTCCGCCATTCAATAAGATCATTGTGATCTTTTCATGAACTCAGCTCCATTTACCCGTCCGCTCACCATAACCCTTAATTCCTTCACTGTTTAAAAATCTATCTATCTTTGCCTTAAATACATTCAACGAGGTAGCCTCAACTGCTTCACTGGGCAGGGAATTCCACAGATTCACAACCCTTTGGGTGAACAATTTTCTCCTCAACTCAGGCCTAAATCTGAATCATAGAATCCCAACAGTGCAGAAAGAGGCCATTTGGCCCATCGAGTCTGCACCGACCACAATCCCACCCAGGCCCTACCCCCACATATTTACCCGCTAATCCCTCTAACCTACGCATCTCAGGACTCTAAGGGGCAATTTTTAGTATGGCCAATCAACCTAACCCGCACATCTTTGGACTGTGGGAGGAAACCGGAGCACCCGGAGGAAACCCACGCAGACACGAGGAGAATGTGCAAACTCCACACAGACAGTGACCGAAACCGGGAATCGAACCCAGGTCCCTGGAGCTGTGAAGCAGCAATGCTAACCACTGTGCTACCGTCTGCTTCTCCTTATTTTGAGGCTATGCCCGCTTAGTTCTAGTTTCACCCTGCCAGTGGAAGCAACCTGCAATCTTATCTATTCCCTTCATAATTTTATATGTTTCTATAAGATCCCCCCCTCATTCTTCTAAATTCCAATGAGTATAGCCCCAGTCTACTCAGTCTCTCCTCATAAGCCACCCTCTCAACTCTGGAATCAACCGAATGAATCTCCTTTGTATCCCCTCCAGTTCCAATACATCCTTTCTCAAGTAAGGAGTCGAAAACTGTACACAGTACTCCAGGTGTGTCCTCACCAGCACCTTATACAGCTGCAACATAACCTCCCTGTTTTTAAACTTGATTCCTCTAGCAATGAAAGGCAAAATTCCGTTTGCCTTCTTAATTACCTGCTGCACCCGCAAACCAATTTTCGTGATTCATGCACAAGATACCCAGGTCCCTCTGCACAGCAGCATGCTGCAATTTTTTATCATTTAAATAATAGTCAATTTTGCTGTCATTCCTACCAAAATGGATGACCTCATCAACATAGAACTCCATCTGCTAAACCCTTGTCCACTCACTTAAACTATTTATATCCCTCTACAGACTTTCAGTGTCCTCTGCACACTTTGCTCTGCCACACATCTGCAAATTCTGACACACTATACTTGGTCCCCAACTCCAAATCATTTATGTAAACTGTAAACAATTAAGGTCCCAATGCTGATCCCTGAGGCACACCACTAGTCACTGATTGCCAACCAGAAAAACACCCATTTATCCCTACTCTTTGCTTTCTGTTAGTTAACCAATCCTCTATCCAAGCTAATACATTATCTGTAACGCCGTGTACCTTTATCCTATGCAGCAGCCTTTTGTATGGCACCTTGTCGAATGCCTTCTGGCAATCCAGATAAACCACGTCCATTGGTTCCCCATTGTCCACCTCACTCATAATGTCCTCAAAGAATTCCACTAAATTAGTTAAACATGACCTGCCTTTCAAGAACCCATGCTGCTTCGGCCCAATGGGACAATTTCTATCCAGAAGTCTTGCTATTTCTTCCTTGATGATAGATTCACGCGTTTTCCCGACTACAGAAGTTAAGCTGACCGGCCTATAGTTACCTGCCTTTTGTCTACCTCCTTTTTTAAACAGTGGCATCACATGTTCTGCTTTCCAATCTGCCGGAACCACCCCAGAGTCCAGCGATTTTGGTAAATTACTACTAGCGCATTTGCTACTTCCCCCACCATCCCTTTTAGTACGCTGAGATGCATTCCATCAGGACCAGGAGACTTGTCTATCTTTAGCCGCATTAGCTTGCCCAACACTATCTCTTTAGTGATAATGATCATTTCTAGGAGCTCACCTGCCATAGCCTCCTTGTCATCAATTTTTGGCATGTTATTTGTGTCTTCCACTGTGAAGATCAACACAAAATATCTGTTCAATGCCTCGGCCATTTCCTCATTTCCCATTATTAAATCTCTCTTTTCATCCTCTGAAGGACCAATGTTTACCTTAAGCCACTCTTTTTCTGTTTATATATTTGTAGAAACCTTTGCTGTTTGTTTTTATATTCTGAGCTAGTTTACTCTCATAATCTATCTTACTTTTCTTTATAGCTTTTTTCATGACTTTCTGTTGACCTTTAAAGATTTACCAATCCTCTAGTTTCCCACTAATCTTGCCATCTTGCATGTACTTTTTTTCAGTTTGATCCTCTCCTTTATTTCCTTGGATATCCCTGGCTGATTACCTCTCTTCCTACAGTCCTTCCTTTTCGCTGGTATATACTTCTGCTGAGCACTGTGTTAAATCGCTTTGAACGTCCTCCACTGTTCCTCAATTGTCCCACCATAAAGTCTTTGCACCCAGCCTACCTTAGCCAACTCCTCCCTCATCCCATTGTAGTCTCCTTTGTTTAAGCACAAGACACTGGTGTTGGATTTTACCTTCTCACCCTCCATCTGTATTTTAAATTCAACCATACCGTGATCGCTCCTTCCGAGAGGATCCCTAACTGTGAAATCATTAATTATTCCTGTCTCATTACACAGGACCAGATCTAGGATAGCTTGCTCTCTTGTAGGTTCCATTACATATTGTTTGAGAAACTATCGCGGATACATTCTATGAACTCCTCCTCAAGGCTGTCTTGACTGGCCTGGTTTGACCAATCGACATGTAGATTAAAATCCCCCATGATAATTGCCATACTATTTTTACATGCATTAGTTATTTCTTTGTTGCTCATCCCACTTTGATGTTGTTATTTGGTGGCCTGTAGACTATGCCTATTAGTGACTTTTTCTCCTTTACTATTTATAATTTCCGCCCAAATGGATTCAACCTTTTTCTCTATAGAACCTATATCATCTCTCACTACCATCCTGATGCCATTCTTAAATATCAGAGCTACGCCACCTCCCTTACCTTCCTGAATGTCCTTCTGAATAGTCTGATATCCCTGGATATTTAATTCCCAGTTGTGACCACCCTGCAACCATGTCTCTGTAATGGCCACTAAATCATACTCATTTGTGATGATTTGCGCCGTCAACTCATTTATCTTGTTTCGAATGCTACAAGCATTTAGGTAAAGTGCCTTTACGCTAGTTTTTATACCTTCTTTTTGAATCCTAACACCTCCATTCATAACATCTTGTGAGTTCTCCTTTTTTCATAATTTTCCATTAGCTGAAACCTCCTCCCCACATGCTAACATGCTGCTTTGCTTCCCATTAACCATTATACATCCTGTAGTCCCCCCCCCCCCACCCCCCGACTTGCTAATCCCTATTACTAGTTTAAAGTCCTTGTGACCACCCCAATTATCCTTTCCGCTAGAACACTGGTCCCAGGTTGGAGATATATTAACAGCATCTAGAAGTTTTGAGTGCATTATTGCATAAGGGAAATCATAGAAACTCCAACCAAAGAGACACAAAGACACAACTTTCATTTCACTTTTGCCAGAGTGAAGCAGACTGTTGGCATTCTAAACCGTGATTGTGGTGTCTGGATTGCTCTGGATTCCTCATGAGCACTCTGGCTGCTTCACTTGGTTAAGAAGTCACAAGACTTGTGATGATATGCCTCAAGCTGCACAACCTCACCACCATGTGGGATGACCACTCCACTTCTTGGTTGAGGAGCTCAAGAACATGCAGAGGAGGAAAGAAGGCGCAACATTGACAGATCCTTTCTGCCTGAGCTGTTTGCAAAGAACTAATTCAAATGTAATACCAGCCACCTCAATTCCAATTCACCAAGAACCACACTCATTACCTTCCTTCTGTCACTGACCATGGCTTTATCTTGTTGGTCACAATACAAAACTAAAAGCCAGCACAAAATAAACATTCCATACCAAATTTATTAAAATCACACCAGATTGCATAAAATATTAAGCTAATCATCCTTGTGCATTTCCTCAGTGCCTACTTCCATGTCTCTTTGCCAGCTCTAGTTCTATGAAGTGTTGCTCCAGTGCCTGCAGCATGGCTGGTGAAAGGCTGCTCACTTTCAGTGGAGAGGACTACAGATAGCTATGAAAGATGGCTTCAAGCAGCTCTAGTCTTGGAAGGTCTAGCTGTGGACTTCACCATCTTGGCATGGGTGACAGCAGTCTTCCCTTACTGACTTACGAACAGGCAACAGCAAGGAGAGTGGCAGGGATTCGAGCACAAATGCTATCAATTGAAGGAGCATATTACAAATTTTTACTTCACGGAGCCATTGCCGTTTCAGGAAAGATGTCTTAGCAGTCCTAAGAATCAGTAGGATGCTGGATTGCTGGACTGAATTGACACTTTGGGAGTTCCTTTGAACACTAACATATATGTATAAAACACTAGTTAGACCACAGTTTGAGTACTGCGTAGAGTTCTGGTCACTGCATTATAGGAAGCATATGATCACACTCATGAGTATATAGAAGAGGTTGTTGCAAAGATTAGATTTGTTTGGAACAGTAATCATAGAAATCATAGAATCCCTACAGTGCAGAAGGAGGCCATTCGGCCCATCGAGTCTGCACCGACCACAATCCCACCCAGGCCCTACCCCCACATATTTTACCCGCTAATCCCTCTAATCTACACATCCCAGGACTCTAAGGGGCAATTTTTTAACCTGGCCAATCAACCTAACCCGCACATCTTTGGACTGTGGGACTGTGGGAGTAATGGCTAAGGGAATATTTAATTGATGCGTATAAAATTATGAGTTGGATAGATATGACCTGTTTCCACTAGCCGAAAAGCTAATAACCAGAGGGCATAGTGTTAAAGTGAAAAGATTAGAGGGGAGTAGAGGAGAAAGAAGGTGATGGGGTCAAAAACTCATTGCTTAAATGGGTAGTAGAGGCAGAAACCCTCATCTTGTTTAAAAAAAACTTCTGGATTTTTCTTTTATTTGTTCATGGGATGTGAAAACTGTTGGCAAGGCAATATTTGTTGCCTATTCCTATTTATCCTTGGAAAAGTGATGGTGAATCACCTTGAACTGCAGTCTGTGCAGTGTAGGCACACTTACAATGCTGTTCATAGGGAGTTCCATTACCTCCCAGCGACAGTGAAGGAAATGCTATTGAAGGATCCTGGGAAAGTTGCTGTCGTGCAGTTTGTAGATAGTACATATTGCTGCCATTGTATGCAAGTGGTGGAGGAAGTGAATGTTTAAGTTGCTGGATGGGTGCTGATCAAGCAGGTGGCTTTGTCCTGAATGATGTGCAGCTTCTTGAGTGCTGTTGGAGCTGCACTCTTCCAGTCAAGTGGAGAGTATTCTGTCACAACCCTTACTTGTTCCTTGTAAATGATGGACAGGCTTTGAGGAGTCAGCAAGTGAGTTATTTGCTGCACAATTTCCAGCCTCTGACTGCTCTTGTAGCCACAGTATTTATATAACTGATCCAATTAAGATTCTGGTCAATGTTAACCCCTAGAATATTGATGGCAGGGAGTTCATCGATGGTAATGCTGTTGAACTCCACTGGGAGATGGTTAAATTGGAGATGATCATTGTCTGGCATGTGTGGTTGGAATGTTACTTGCCACCTATTAGCCCAAGTTTGAATGTTGTCCAGGTCTTGCTGCATGCAAGCTTTGAGGATGGTACTGAATACTGCAATCATCAGTGAAATGCCCAGATTTTGGTTACTGATGAAACATCTGAAGATGGTTAGACTGAGGACACTCTCCTGAGGAACGCCGGTAGTTGTGTTCTGGTGCTAAGATAATTAGGTTCCAAAAACGATGACTATCTTCCTTCTGCTAGGTATGAAATCAACCAGTAGCGAGTCTTCTCTCTGATTCCCATTAAATTAAATTTTTCTACAGTTTCTTGATGCCACATCTGGTCAAATGCTGCCTTGGTGTCAAGGTAGTCAAGTCACCTCACCATACGATAACCTACCGGGCTACAGGCAAAGATCTTGAAGGTGGGATTGGATTGGATAGCTTTCTCTTGACTGACATTGACACAATGAGTCAAGTGGTCTCTTTCTGTTAAACTTTCTATGTTTCTATTTGCAGAGCCAGGATGGCAGCAATCTTGGGTACCTGAAAGGTAAAAGGGACAAGGTTGTGGTGCGGAGAGAGTAAAAGGAAGAAGTGCATGTTTATTTCATTAGCTGCTTGTAAATCAGAAGAGATTGTGAGATGGGAGGGAAATGGGATGTGAGAAGGAAGATTAAGAAGAGGATACTGTCATCTTCAAACTATTCAACCCAATGGTGGCCAATGTCTTAGCAAATTCTCTTCCTATTATGGCCTGTAAATCTCCTCCATTAGAATTAGAAATTTTCAACACTATCAAGTGTACTTACTCAGCAATAACCTGCTCACTGATGCCCAGTTTGGATTGTGTTAGTGTCACTCAGCTCCTGATCTCATTACACCCTTGGTCCAAACATCGACAAAAGAGTTGAACTCAAGAGGTGAGGTGAGAGTGACTGCCCTTGACATCAAGACAGCATTTGACTCAGTGTGGCATCAGGGGGAAACCAGCAAAATTGAGGTTAATGGAAATCGGGGGGAAAACTCTCCACTGGTTGGCATCGTACCCGACACAAAGTAAAATGGTTGTGATTGTTGATATCAATCATCTCAGTCATGGGACATTGCTGCGAGAGTTTCTCAGGGTAGTGTCATATGCCTAACCATCTTCAGCTGCTTCATCCAATGACCTGTCCTCCATCATAAGGTCAGAAGGGGGGATGTTCGCTGATGTTCAGCATCATTCATCACTCCTTGGGTACTAGAACAGCCCGTATCCATATACAGCAGGATCTGGACAACAATCAGAGCTGGGACTGACAAGTAGCAAATAACATTCACACCATACAAGTGCCAAGCATCTCAAATGAAAATTGCCTTCGCAAATATCAAGTCTTCTCAGGACTGCAAATTATCTGATAACGCATTATCCATCACTCCAACAACTATTCTCTTGCAAATTATCTCTTCTTTTAGATTACCATACTCAGTCTTCTATTAATCGGTACAAATCATTAATAAATGTGTCAATGCTTTACCATTTGTCTTGAGTACATGTGTTGAGCTTTGTGCGTTCCATAATTGTGTACATGCTGAGATTGTAATATGTCTCCAATACACTTCGGCATATGTGGCTTTACCCTCATTGATTCCCTGGATAAGTAAGGTGTCATTCGTATAGCCACCATTGCATTCAACAGCGTGTTGACCTGTTCACTGGCTGGCTTTGCTGTGAGACCTGACACAGTACGAAATCAAGCGTATCTCTTTGGCCATACTTTAGCCTTATTTAGGCCTGCAGCTTTCTTGAATTTCTGTTGTTGGAGTAGAGATATTCATAGCACCATCCTTTACCACTTGCCACCATATATATTGTATGTATATTGTGTTGTCCGGTTCGGGTAGTTTTGCTATCCTGTAAACTGCTAGCTATAAACACTCTAATATTTATTTTAACATATTTACAGATTATGGAGAACACGCTTACAAGTTTCTAACCATGTTTGCTTCCTTTTCACTTTCACTTTAGACAGTCCCAGAGTCTCATATCACATGGGTATGTTACTCCCTTCTATGACATCACCTATTAAAATTAACTCTTTATGGAACATAGTCTAATGTACTCTATGTACTACAATATATAAATTAGTTCTTACAGTCCACATCCACACTGACTAATTGCAGTAATGATGTAATTTGATACCTTTTTGGAACTGGGCTACAGGGACTGACATGGGAATAATGCCAAATAGCATCTTCCGCGCTGAATGAGATAAATGCGAATGGCAAGTTGATCTTCATTTGACCTACTTTTTTTTGCCGTCAAGCGTTCATTTTGAAAATGTCTCTAAATTGTTGTATTTTTTTTAAATCAAAAGAATCTGCAACAATTACAATTATTAAAATATAGAGTTCAGCATCAGAACTCTATTACACTGAAATTTTATACATTGATCAGATCTAACTGAAGTGTTAACTTGGATTGTTTAGTTGCACTCTTGCCTCTGATTCAGACCCTACTTCAGTATATGACCATTCAATGCAGTATTGAATTTAATGCTATATTGTCAGTGATGCTGGCCACCAGATCCCTATTGAAGTGGATGTTAAATATTCAAACAAATAGGATTTTTGTTTATATTTGAGAGGTCGGAACTGCAATAGTAATAAAGATACTGGAGTGCTTGAAAGTACATAAAGTAACCAGTTAAGTAAATCATCAATTATCAGTAAAGTGCTAGATTTGATAAATAGCAACGTCAAGATTAGGGAGATTTTACAAATCCAAGCTTTGCAGCAGAACTTTGTGCCAAGAGCACAAATTCATAAAATGGAGTCAAGGATAGAATATTTGCAATCTACAAAGCTCCATTGTGAGCAGTGAATCCATTGATCTAGATCTTGTGGTTTTAATGACAGCAAAACTGTCAATGTTTGCCATGATTACGCTCAAACTGGCAGTAACTTCTGGCATCTGCACATGTGCAGTTAAAAGCAGGAATCCAGAAGTTGCTGCCATTTATTCTCCACTATACAGGATGTGCTATTGAAGTCCTCATTGATGGAAATCAATTACAAATCATAGAATTTACACTATTAGTCTCACTGAAAAAACACTTGAAAAACAGACATCTTGATGATTGAGGTGTAACTTGGTTTTCAATGTTGTACCAAGTTTTGTTATGGTTGAACAATCTCATTGGCCCTGAAACATGAATTTATATTTTGAAATGTCACATTTCTGGATCTCATGATTAAAATTGCATAGATTGCTCAGGAAAATTAAGCACCCATTTGCATATTTTCTTTTGAAAAATAGCTAATGTTCTTACAACCCGATAAACGTGTCAATCAGACTGATCATTAAAGTACCAATAACAGATAATTCAAATACATCACACCATCTTGTGTGGATAAATGTTGAGAAATTGTCAAAATATATCACAGGCTTGGCTCCTCCCACTGTGACTGGATCCTGAACTTCCTAACCCACACACCGCAATCAGTAAGAATAGGCAACAACACCACCTCCACGATCATCCTCAACACCGGTGCCCCACAAGGCTGTGTCCTCAGGCCCCCACTACACTCCTTATACACCTATGACTGTGGCAAAATTCCCCTTCAACTCAATTTTCAAGTTTGTTGATGACACCACTGCAGTGGGCCGGATCTCAAACAATGATGAGACAGGAATGAGATAGAGAATCTGGTGAACTGGTGCGACAAAAATAATCTCTCAATGTCAACAAAATGAAGGAGATAGTCATCGACTTCAGGAACATGCCCCTGTCTACATCAATGGGGGTGAAGTAGAAATCGTCAAGAGCTTCAAGTTTTTAGGTTGCCAGATCACCAACAACCTGTCCTGGTTCTCTCCAGCCTGCAACCCCCCCCCCCCCCCCCCCCCCCCGCTGTGGTTGTACCACAGCCTGGTATGGCTCCTGCTCTGCCCAAGGCCGCAAGAAACTACAAAGGATCATGAATGAAGCCCAGTCCATCACACAAACCAGCCTCCCATCCATTGACTCTGTCTACACTTCCCGCTGTCTCAGAAAAGCAGCCAGCTTAATCAAGGACCCCCCACACCCCGGATATACTCTCTTCCACCTTCTTCCATCGGGAAAAAGTTACAAAGGTCTGAGGTTACGTACCAACTGATTCAAGAACAGCTTCTTTCCTGTTGCCATCAGACTTTTGATTGGACCTACCTCACACTAAGTTGATCTTTCTCTACACCCTAGCTATGACTATAACACTACATTCTGTGTTCTCTCCTTTTCTTCTCTATGAACGGTATGCCTTGTCTGTATAGCATGCAAAAAACAATACTTTTCACTGTACGCTAATACATGTAACAATAATAACTCAAATCAGAAAGAACAACTTAAAGATATCAATCAAGTAAGTAAACTGTTCTCTCCAGCTGTCAAAATAAAATTTCCTGCAACTGGGGTGTAACTGGGATGATCAGTAAGTTTGCGGACGACAAAATTGGCAGGACTTGCAGATAGTGAGGAACATTGTCAGAAGCTACAGAAGGATATAGATAGGCTGGAAATTTGGGCAAAGAAATGGCAGATGGAGTTCAATCCTGATAAATGCGAAGTGATGCATTTTGGTAGAAATAATGTAGGGAGGAGGTATACGATAAATGGCAGAACCATAAAGGGTGTAGATACGCAGAGGGACCTGGGTGTGCAAGTCCACAGATCCTTGAAGGTGATGTCACAGGTGGAGAAGGTGGTGAAGAAGGCATATGGCATGCTTGCCTTTATAGGACGGGGCATAGAGTATAAAAGTTGGGGTCTGATGTTGCAGATGTATAGAACGTTGGTTCGGCCGCATTTGGAATACTGCGTCCAGTTCTGGTCGCCACACTACCAGAAGGACATGGAGGCTTCGGAGAGAGTACAGAGGAGGTTTACCAGGATGTTGCCTGGTATGGAGGGGCTTAGTTATGAGGAGAGATTGGGTAAACTGGGGTTGTTCTCCCTGGAAAGACGGAGGATGAGGGGAGACTTGATAGAGGTGTATAAAATTATGAAAGGCATAGATAGGGTGAACGGTGGGAAGCTTTTCCCCAGGTCGGTGGTGACGTTCACGAGGGGTCATAGGTTCAAGGTGAAGGGGGGGAGGTTTAACACAGATATCAGAAGGACATATTTTACACAGAGGGTGGTGGGGGCCTGGAATGCGCTGCCAGGCAAGGTGGTGGAGGCGGACACACTGGGAACGTTTAAGACTTATCTAGATAGCCATATGAACGGAGTGGGAATGGAGGGATACAAAAGAATGGTCTAGTTTGGACCAGGGAGCGGCACGTGCTTGGAGGGCCGAAGGGCCTGTTCCTGTGCTGTATTGTTCTTTGTTGTTCTGCAGAGCAAATCACTTTGTGAATCTGGGTCCATACCACCATGCATAATGAGGAATAAGAACTCTTTTAGTAGATTGGGAGAGGCTTTGATGCACTTTATCATGTTTGAATTGGTCTGCAACCTTGTTATAGTTTTGTTAATAGTACTGATATTACTCGATCTACCTAGAAAAACAGTCCGTTTAAAATCCCTGACCCATATTTGATTTGCAGCTTTGGGGGAGTATCATTGGTATTCTTACAATTCCTGAGGCATGGAATTTGTTTTTGTTACCTTCTGTGAAGATATCCTGTATCTTAAGGGCTGATAATTGCCCCAAACCCAATTAAATTGGACAAAGATGCTTTCAACTGGATATATTTGCTGAGTTTTTGGAAAACATTTTTTTATGGTTATCCTCCAGGTGATGTAGTTTTGTATTGTTATAATATCAACCTGTTCTTGTAAAGGTTTTATTTTGCACTCATGTGTTTTATGTATATTTACATCTTTTTACTGGTAGCAAAAAGCAAAATCAAAACTTTAAAGTTCTTTTGATAACTTTAATTTTTATTGGAAGAAACTTCTGGATTGGGATTGAACTGTAACAAATTGTGGGCATTTTCCATTCCCTAGCCCCATCCTCTATATATTTAGCTGCTGAAGGCTTGTTGTATAGAACAAATTAAAAAGACAGTAGCTAAATGAATAGATCACTGATTCCAACTGAAATTGCAGGTTCCAGGTTTGGTACCAAGGCAAGGTAGAGATTAGAATATATGTTATACATATTCAAATAATAGTGTGAACGGGATGGACTGTTTAGTAATTTATCATTCTTACTATCTTTTGCTATATTCTTTGTGTGCGGGTCTCAATTTATCACAAATTGGTGCTGAAATACGTTGTTAAAAAAGGGATTTAGAAGACATTCCACTTGGAATTATATTTCATAGATGTGTTAAAGTTATGTATTTTGTGGCCACAAATTTGGCTATGCAATGCCACCAGAGCTGCTGCTACAGAGCTAGAGGCCCTCAAAATGGTGGACAGAGCACTTCTGGTCACTTCAAAACATTGGAGCATATAGACTCCATTTATTAAACCTTTCACTATAGCATCACCCTTTCATCTTGGGAATCGGGGACCAATCTAGAGAAACATCACTGTACCATTTCTAAGGCAAACATTATCCTTCCTTAAATATGAAGACAAAAACTGTGTTCCAAGTGTGGTCTCATTCACCAAATTACTGTACAATTGTAGCAAGACTTCCTTTTTCTAGTAGTCCAATCCTCTTGTGCTAAAAACCAACATGCTATTTTCTTTCCTAATTGCTTGCTGTACCTCATCCTAACCGTCTGCATCCCTTGTACAAGTACACCCACGTTTATTTGAGGATCAAAGTTTAAAAGCTTCATATTTTAAAAAAATATTCTGCTTGTGAATACCCAAATGAATACGTTACACTTTCCCACATTATACTCCATCTGCTACAATGATGGATATTTGGGTGAAGTCCATAAGTGCCCGTGACTGACCATATGTAAATTCTCACTGTATATATTACCTGCCTCAACTGGCTAATCATTAATTATGACCCTTGTGCCTGAAGATCGGCCAACCTCTTTTAATATGCACCACTTCTCTATCCACTTCTCTGGGGGGTTTTTTTGTACACAAATTATTTGTTTTTTCTTTACCTAAAAACAGATTTACCAGAGAACAGTTGGCCTATTAAAAACATTTTTGATTTGCATTCAGGCTTTTCTTTACTTTTAAGCTTAGAATTCCTAATTGGACTGTTGAATGACCAACAAAATGATGATGTGGAGATGCTGGGGTAAACACAGTAAGAAGTCTCGCAACACCAGGTTAAAGTCCAACAGGTTTCTTTGGTAGCAAAAGCCACTAGCTTTCGGAGCGCTGCTCCTTCATCAGGTTAGTGGGAGTTCTGTTCACAAACAGGGCATATAAAGACACAAACTCAATTTACAAAATAATGGTTGGAATGCGAGTCTTTACAGGTAATCAAGTCTTAAAAGTACAGACAATGTGAGTGGAGAGAGGGTTAAGCACAGGTTAAAGAGATGTGTATTGTCTCCAGCCAGGACAGTTAGTGAGATTTGGCAAGCCCAGGCAAGTCGTGGGGGTTACAGATAGTGTGACATGAACCCAAGATCCCGGTTGAGGCCATCCTCATGTGTGCAGAACTTGGTTATCAGTCTCTGCTCAGTGACTCTGCGTTGTCGCGTGTCGTGAAGGCTGCCTTGGAGAATGCTTACCCGAAGATCAGAGGCCGAATGCCCGTGACCACTGAAGTGTTCCCCAACAGGAAGAGAACACTCTTGCCTGGTGATTGTTGAGCGGTGTTCATTCATCCGTTGTCATAGTGTCTGCATGGTCTCCCCAATGTACCATGCCTTGGGACATCCTTTCCTGCAGCGTATCAGGTAGACAACGTTGGCCGAGTTGCAGGTGTATGTACCGTGTACCTGGTGGATGGTGTTCTCACGTGAGATGATGGCATCCGTGTCAATGATCCGGCACGTCTTACAGAGGTTGCTGTGGTGTCGTGGTCACTGTTCTCCAGAAGGCTGGGTAGTTTGCTGTGGACAATGGTCCGTTTGAGGTTGTGCGGTTGTTTGAAGGCAAGAAGTGGAGGTGTGGGGATGGCCTTGGTGAGATGTTCGTCTTTTTTTCTTACTTCATTGATTGGTTTCCTATTTTAATATCTATTCTAAAGAATTTATGTATGTAAAAGAAAGATTTGCATTTATGTAGCACCTTTCATGACCTCAGGGAATCCTTAAGTGATTGACTACTGACGAAATACTTTTGAGTAATGCAGCAACTAATTTGAGCATAGCAGACTCCCACAAAGAGCTGTGTGATAACGGGCCAAATGTCTATTTTTTGTTGAAGTTGGTTGAAGGATAAATATTGGGTAGGACATCGTAAAGCATTCCCATGCTCTTTGAAATTGTGCCATGTGTCATTTACGTCTACCTGAGAAGACTGATATCTTGGCTAAATCATGATATCTCCAACAGTGCAGCACTCCTTCATGCAATACAATACAATCCCTACATTGCAGAAGGAGGCCATTCATCCCATCAAGTCTGCACTGACTTGCATCTTACCCAGGCCCACACCCCAGCCCTATCCCTGTAAGCCCGCAGATTTACCATAGCCAATCCACCCAGCCTGCACACCCTTGGACACTAAGGGACAATTTAGCGCGGCCAATCCACCTGACCTGCACATCTTCGGACTGTGGGAGGAAACCGGAGCACCCAAAGGAAACCCACACAGACATGGAGAGAACGTGCAAGCTCCACATAGACAGTCACCCAAGGTAAGAATTGAAACCTGGTCCCTGGCGCTGTGAGACAGCAGTGCTAACCACTGCACCACCGTGCTGCCCAATACCGCACTGTAGATTGTAAGTTGACGTCTCTGGAGTGGGTACTTGAATACACAACTTTCTGACTCAGGTGAGAGTTCCACCACTGACCTAAGGCTGACATCACTAAAGGTCTGATGCTATGACATCATCTTTCTCACACAGACTGTCACACATTAGGATCACATGCAAGAAATTTAGGTAAGTGCTGCCTATGACTTACATTTGGAAAATTCACCAATTATGTAGATGTAGAATTTGAGCACTATCTTATGATTTTTTTCTCTACAATATTTGAATGAAAATATTTCTACAAATTCACACTTTGCCATGAAGTTTCCATAGTTAATTGAAGAAAAATAATAACCAGCCTGGTGGTTCCACCTTATGCATGAGCAACATCATAGGAGATCTTTTAATATTGATGAATATTTTATATTATTGTGATCTATTTGTTGCTCATATTTCTTCTTCAATTCGAAGTGCAAGTCTATAAGCTCTGACTTGAAGAAGAAATATGAGCAACCAATGACATCATGAATTGCCCATACCTTCAAGCCATTAGGCACAGTTTCACATTGTGGTGTGGGAATCCCATCATCTTTTCATTCCCCTTGTGTGATCTGCAAATCACGGAGATTCATTTCACACCTTGCTTAATTTCTTCCCTTTCCCAATTTATTTTTCTTTCAAAGCCAAGCTCATCTTAGAACTACTGGAAATGCATATAGGCCAAGGAAAGTGTCTTGAAGCTCAGCCCAAGTATTCAAAGCAGTCAAGAAAAGTAACAAATGTGCACAGGATTTAGTGATGAACAGTGGATGGAGAGAATAGGTCAGGTTTGTGGTGGAGAAGAACTGAACAATTGGCAGGTAACAACATGGAAGTACACCTTGGCCTTACCCCCTCACCCTCCTCACCCCTCCAAGGGGAAGTTGAAACATTAAGGCAAAATAAATATTGCACTGACTCCCTCTCTCTATGTAGTCTCCTTTTTATCTGATTGTTGCTAATCATGTCCAATGCCACATTATCATTATGGGGCAAGGCAAGGAGGCAGGCCCTGAGAACCACATCAGCCAGTACAGGAACGGAACTCACACTGTGTCATTATTCTACACTGCACTCTAATGAACTGTGCTAAATGACCCCTTCTTTCATACAAATATTTATGATGAAATAATCATAGGTTGCCAAAATAAGCAGTTCTAAAACTAAGCAAAATAACATTTTGGACACATTTGATAAAGAAAGGCCATCATCATTTATTATTTTAAAACTTTTACAAATCTGATTCCCAGGACAAGGTAATGACAATTGCACCTTAACTAAATAAATAAATCAGTTAATTATTAGTCGTAGCATAAATACTGACAGGGATGGTGATGATGATGCAGTTCCATGGAGTTTGATAAGGGATCAGATTTCTCACGACTGATTTCCAAATGGTGGGTTTCTGATTTAATCTCTGTCATTGCTTAAGGCACAAGGCAGAGGCAATTCTCCTGTGGGAGAGAAGGAAAATCAGAGGGCAAATGTTGTAAAGTTGTTTTTATACACCTTCCACCAATCTCAAATTTCACACCCTTTGGAATTTTTGGATGAAAGGCACATCTCCACTCAAGTTTATATCCCTCTAGTTTTCCAATTTAATATTTTACCTGCTGTTTATTTGGAGGATATTGGCAACACTATAATTTCCTGGTTCGTTGCATTTATGGGGTCCCCCAAAGATATGGTGAGGAATCCCTCTAGGAGGTTGCCATGTAAGGGTTTACCCGGCAATTATTCAAGAGGGCTAACTCCTCTCAACTGGGCTGGGAACCATTGAACAACCATCTGATAAATCATTAACTTTGGATGGTTCTACCAGTTTTACCCTCATAGTTACTCTGATAGATTTAGAAGGAAAAAAAGCACTTCTAACTTTGGAGTAACTATTTTAAAGACCCCCCAAACCTCCAGAAGACCACCCCATACCTGTTTCCCTGGACCCGACCAACCCCCAGCCCAAACGACCATTCCGTCCAAACACAACCCAACACTTCCGCACAACCTCTCCACCCGACATCCTCCCTTAACCTAACCCAACCTGATCCCAGCCAATGCCCACTCCAAGGAAGTTATGGGCCTATGCCTTCCACTCACCAAACATATGTTAATAACTATGAAGCTATAACATTGGTAGGAATCAGGCGCACAATTTGTGTTGACCAAATATCCTAGCGTGCTTGAGATACACTCTAATTCTACTGAAAGGGAACAGTTAGGTTAAGGTCCCAGTGTTTGTCTCAGTGAGTATGTTTCCACCCTTTATAAAGAAGCTACATACGAGTGGATATATCTGGAGAGGGAAAAGAGGAAGGAGCAGAAAATTTAAGGTTCATTTATTAGTGTCACAAGTAGGCTTATATTAACACTGCAATGAAATTACTGTGAAAATCCCCTAGTCGCCACACTCTGGTTCCTGTTCGGGGACACTGCAGGAGAATTTAGCACCGAACCAGAACATATTTCAGACTGTGGGAGGAAACTAGAGCACCCGGCAGACACAGGGAGAATGTGCAGACTCTGCACAGACAGTGACCCAAGCTGGCAATCGAACCTGGGTCCCTGCCACTGTGAGGCAGCAGTGCTAGCCACTGTGCCACCCTGCTGCCCCACAGAAACATAGTTTAGAAAAACAAATACTCTAAATGCTAAGTCCCCTTTAGTACTCTTTGGAACCTCCTAAGTTGCATCACAATGCAAAAGAAAAAGGACAAGGAGAAATCTAGAGTAAAAGTACAGGGGAGATCAAATTTAAATGGCGTGAGCATGTATCTGTCCCAGGTAAATTGGAATCAAAGATTGGCAGGCAAAACTGAAATCAAACAATGGGCTGCTTATAAAGTGTAGGTGGTTCAGCTACAGTCAGAAACCATTCCCACAAAGAGAAAAGTAGGACCAGAGTTTGTTGATGAAAGAGATGGAGAGTAAAATAAAACAGAAAAAAGGGTGCAGAGGACAGCTACTAAGATGACAATACAAGTGAGAACCAGGCTGAATTCCAGAAGTTCAGAGGGAAAATTGAAATTAATGCAGCAAAGAAAAAGTATAAGAAGAGATAGCTAACATAAAGGAAATCCAAAAGTCTTCTTTAGATATATCAATGGTAAAAGAGTAATATGATGAGGGATGGGGCTGATTAGGGACCATAAAAATGAGAAAGAGTGCATGTTTATGGTATTAAATGAGTATTTTGCTACTGCCTTTATCAATGAAGTAGATGTTGCCAAAGCCATAGAGAAAAAGGAGGTAGTTGAGTTATTCCATGGGCTAAAGATTCGTGAAGAAAAGGCCTTAGGAAAGTTGAAAGACCACAAGTTCTGGATGGGATGCGTCTGAGGATAGTAAAGAAAGTAAGGGTGGAAACTGTACTAGCCATAATCTTCCAATCCTCCTGACACAGAGGGATCATTTCAGAGATCTAGAGAATTGCATATGTTTTGCGTTTGTTTAAAAAATGGTGTAAGGATAAACTAATTTGGCAGGGGGATGGGACACAGAGTAGATGTAGAGTTGGGAATGAGGTTCAGTCAGATATAGAAGGAAAACTACGCCAGTCCAGCAGGCAGAGAAGACATGGGCATGATAGGGCACATGGGAGGATTGGAAGGCTAAGTTGCATCTATTTTAATGCAAGGAGCCTATCTGGTAAGGCAGATGAACTCGAGAGTGTTGATCAGCATGTGGAAATATAATATTGTTGCAGTCACTGAGACATGGTTGAAAGAAGAGCAGGACTGGCAAATTAACATTCCAGGGTATTGAAGTTTCAAGTGTGATGTTGGGAGGGAGAGCAATGCAAGAGAGGAGGGGCATTGCATTATTGATAAAAAAAGACTATCAGTAATGAAGGAAGATGTCTTTGAAGGCTCTTCAAATGAGGCCATATGGGCGGAGCTTAGAAATTAAAAGGGTGACCACTTTTCTGGGATTATACTACAGATCTACCAACGGTCAGAGGGTGATAGAGAGACAGATATGTAGGCAAATCACAGAGAGGTGTGAGAGGGTTAGAGTTATAATAGCTTGTGATTTCAACTTGGCCAATATTATCTGCAGTCACTTTAGTGTGAAGGGATTAGACAGGGTAGAATCTTTAAAGTGCATTCATGAGAGCTGTTTGTACTAGCACGTAGATAGTCCTACTGCAAAGGGGTAGTGCAGGACCTAATCCTAGGGAATGAAGCTAGGAAAGTGGTTGAAGTGTCGGTGGGCAAGCATTTTAGGGATAGTGACCATAACTTTATAAGTTTCAAAGTTATTATGGAAAGGGATAAAGATAGTCCAAAAATCAAGGGGGCGATTCTCCCAAAAAAGTTCTAAGTGCTGAATTTGTGGGAAAACTGGTGTAAATCACGATTGTTTTTCAGTGGGAGTTCACACTAGAATCTCTCACACTCTGTGCAATGCAGAGGTCACAATCGTGAATATCATTAAAAGCTTGGGGCGGCGGGGCCTATTCACGCCAGAGTTTGACAGTTCCAGTCCTCTGCGCATGCGCAGTGGATTCGAATTGTCAGCCTGCAGTTTGCTGGCCGGCTCGATCACTGGGCAGCCCGGGACCCCCGCAGTGCTGCTCCCTCTAATTCCCCCCCCATGTCCCGTCCCGGAGCACCCCGATCTCCATCCTCCGCCCCCCCCCCCCCCCACTCAGCAGTGACAATCCCCCTGCCCCCCTAGCAGACCCCCCCACAGGAGGCAGACCACACACCCCCAGCCTGCCCCGATCACTGGCCTCCCTTCAGTCCCAATAAATCCTAATGCAGAGTGGCAGTGGGACCCCCATCCCCATTGATCGGCCCTAAGCCCCGCACTCAGGCCCTGTCCCCTAGGCCCCACCTCTTGGCACTACCCAATGCCTGATAGGCTGTGCCAAGGTGCCCCCTGGGCGTGGACATTTTGCCCCTTGGGCAGTGCCAGGGGGCACAACCCCCCCTGACCGACCCCCGGGGGGGCCTCGATTGCCACCCCTTCACTCCAGCGGGGTCTCCCACTAGTTCCCCGAAAGTGGGGAGCTAGTCTGAACCCCACCGGAGTGAAATTGTACTGGTGGCGTGGGAGATGTTATCGGGCCAGGAGACTTCAGTCCCAGGCCCGCAAATGGCATTAAAATAAGATTAACAATAGATTAAATTTACTTACCTGCTGTTCCCGCCAGTTTCCAGTGTGGTCCCAACTGCGCTGGATATCCGTGGCTGGGAGATATGCACGCATTGGGAACGCATGCTCGAATCTCATGAATCAGCCCACACGTGATTCTCCTGGCTTGCCGTGCTAAAAAAGTAGCACGTCGAGATGGGAGAATTGCCCCCCAAGTGTCTGAATTGGGGGAAGGCTAATTTCAATATCATTAGACAGGATCTGGCAAATGTAGAATGGGAGCAACTACTTGTAGGTGAATCTATATTTGGAAAATGGGAATCTTTTAAAAGTGAAATAGTGAAAGTTCACGGCCAACGTCTTCCTCTTAAGAGTGAAGGGCAAGGGCTGCAAGTCCAGGGAACCCTGGATGTCAAGGGATATCGAGGATTTAATAGAGAGAGAAAAGGAAGCATATGCTAGGTATAGAGCGCTGAAAATGGGGAGGCCCTTCAGGAGTATAGTAAGTGTAGGGGTTAGCTTATAAAATAAATTAGGAAGGCAAAGAGGGGCCATGAAATATCATTGGCAGATACGATTAAGGAAAACCCTAAGGTATTTCATAAGTATATTAAGAGCAAGAGGATGACTAGGGAACGAGTGGGGCCCATTAGAAACTGAAGGGGCAATCTGCATGGAGGCAGAGGACATGGGCAAAATCTTAAATTAATAGTTTTAATCTGTATTCACTAAGGAGGAAGTCTCACAACACCAGGTTAAAGTCCAACAGGTTTATTTGTAGCAAACGCCACTAGCTTTCGGAACAGGCTGTTCCTTCGTCAGGTGGGTGGGAGTTCTGATCACAAACAGGGCATACAAAGACACAAACTCAATTTACATGAATAATGATTGGAATCTAAGTCTTTACAGCTAATCAAGTCTTAAAGATACAGACAATGTGAGTGGAGAGAGCATTAAGCACAGGTTAAAGAGATGTGTATTGTTTCCACACAGGAAAGTTAGTGAGATTTTGCAAGTCCAGGCAAGTTGTGGGGGTTACAGATAGTGTGACATGAACCCAAGAGCCCGGTTGAGGCCATCCTCATAATCACCAGGCAAGACTGTTCTATTCCTGTTGGGGAACACTTCAGCGGTCACGGGCATTTGGCCTCTGATCTTCAGGTAAGCGTTCTTCATCTCTCCCGCTCTCTTGCCCCTGCAGGGAAGAGTAATCTGTGGCTGGTAGTGTACCAGTGATGGTGTATCCCTTTACAGGCCCAGCTTGGTCCTTCTCCAGTGTCTCCTCTTGGACTTGTACTGATCTTGTAGCCGGTTTTCATGTGGATCCACTGTGGAATCGGCCGGTTCTGCTTCATCTTCTTAGCGAGGAATTGCTCCATCCTGAAGGTTTTGTGGGATGGCATTGCCGCACGTCCACTCCGGCAGGAGGGATTCGTTCCTCCGGTGGGAAGGAGGGATCGCCCGCAGAGTGGTGGCGGACCCCTCTGCCCCCTCCCTCCCTGCCGATCGCCCGCAGACTGGCAGCGGACCCCCCCCCCCGACCATGGGATGATCTGGGTCCCACCATGCCCCCCCCCCACCTCCCGACCAGAGGATGATCGTCAGAGAGCCGCTCTCTCTGCTTTCTGCTTTTTTTTCCTTTCGCGCCCAGGCGCGCTCTGTCTGTCAGATTTTTTTCAAACTACGCATGCGCAGTTCAGAGCTCTGATCGGTCCGCCAGCGCTAAGCCCCACCCACAGCGCAAATCGGACCGGAGCCGGCAAAACGCGTATGGGCGTGCTGGAAAGTGGATTCCAGGCGCGGATCTATTTGATGCCCGGATTCGGCACTTAGACTCAAAATGGTAAAATCAGGCCCTTTGACTATCTCCCTGGTCGATGCCCCTCATTATTTTATTGACCTCTGTAAGGTCACCCCTCAGCCTCCTACGCTCCAGAGAAAAAAGTCCCAGTCTGTTCAGCCTCTCCTTATAACTCAATCCATCAAGTCCCAGTAGCATCCAAGTAAATCTTTTCTGCACACTTTCTAGTTTAATAATATCCTTTCTAAAATAGGGTGACCAGAACTGCACACAGTATTCCAAGTGTGGCCTTATCAATGTCTTGTACAACTTCAACAAGACGTCCCAACTCCTGTATTCAATGTTCTGACCGATGAAACCAAGTATGTCGAATGCCTTCTTCACCACTCTGTCCACCTGTGACTCCACTTTCAAGGAGCTATGCACATGTACCCCTAGATCTCTTTGTTCTGTAACTCTCCCCAACGCCCTACCATTATCTGAGTAAGTCCTGCCCTGGTTCAATCTACCAAAATGCATCATCTCGCCTTTGTCTAAATTAAGCTCTATCTGCCATTCGTCAGCCCACTGGCCCAATTGATCAAGATCCCGTTGCAATGGGAGATACCCGGATTAAACCTGGGTCCCTGATGCTGTGAGGTAGCAGTGCTAACCACTGTGCCACCGTGCCATCCAGGTAATTTGGTGGGATTGTAACCACATAAGTGACTGTGGCTAATCATGCCCGTTGAGCACTATTGGTACTGGGGAATGACAGAGCCATCTCCACGTTCCAATCTGGATCAGACATCCATGCCTTGATAATGTCACTATAACTTCTTCATTTCTTTCTGGTCCTTCCCATAAACAGTTGTGCATATCCACTATCACATTATGAGTTAACATTCAGTCTGAACTCAGAATTCCCAATCTTGGCTGATTCCATTTTATTATATACATTTCCACTTAGTCTACAGGTTGTTCTATTTTAAAATTTAAGTTTTAATACCACCCTAGTCATCGAGTTGCTCATAAATTCACCCAAAGCAAACAGTTCTCCACTTAACCAAAATGGTGTCATTGGAGAGGGTGAATGTATCACCATGTCAGGTGCTTCAGTATCAAATAGTTTTCTTTCATTTCCTGCACAATAATGTCTGCACAGAGTCTACCAAAATTATTGTCCTTAAAAGGACACAGGTATTCACTGGTACTTCATGCTTGAGTCACTTCACTTCACGTTGGGCAGCATGGAACTTTCCCTCAGAATGCCTTTTCTTCAAATTTTTAAGCATTCCTAACTTTTTTTGTGATTTTAAATGTTGTTTCCTCCTCCTCTATTGTGGATAGAAGTGCATGGCCCATTTTTCAATTCGGTTTTATTATTACGGGTCTCCCTGCAGGCCCAGGAAAGGGGACTTTTACATCGCAATTAAAACTTATCACTTCTCTTCTCATGGTCTCGCCCTCCTGTTGCCACCTTCTAGGGGCCTCATGGTTTGTTACTCGCCACTGTATTTTTTTCTCCAGTCTGTTGCCTTTTTAAAAGCAGATGGAGTTTCGTCACAACTCATTTCTCGGTATTATCGTTGGCTGTGGGGTCAAAATCCGACATCATGGACTGAAGATGTGGCCACAATCTATGGGAAATCAGTTTGGAGCCAGTTGTTTCTGGCTGCTCACTGGTGGTCCCTCCATTCTCCTAAGCTTCTCCTAATGGCTTCCTTATATGTGGGACAGTCTCAGCAAAAGTTGATGCTTGCTCATAAGATCCCAATTCTATATCTGTCATCGTTTCAAAACCATATTCTGCCCACATTTTGGATGATTCTTAAATTTAAGTATCCATATGTGCCATTTCCCAGTTTTGTTTTGCGCGTGATTCTCCTGGCTGGGAGATATGAGCAGGAGCCGAAAATCTGGGGGCCGGCTCCCCTGCACGTCTCCCAGGCTGTTCTTTAGCGCAATTGGATTGCGCCAGAAATGGGCGTGACGGGGATTTAAATATGTTTCCATACCTTTACAAATCATTAGCGAGTTCGGGACGGCAGTCTACCCTCCTCTCTGACTTGACATCGTGCCCGCACCATTTACAACTGCTCAATAAAAGTTGAGGCCTGGCAGCACTGAAGAGGAGCGAGGAGATAAATGGAATGGAGCTGCAGCCTCCGGAGTGCGGGGTGAAGGGGGGTGGGTGGGGGGGGCGGTGGGCGGGGTGGTGTGGAGGCAGATGCTGTAAAGTTGCTGAATATGGTGCGGGAGTTTATTGAGTGCTGGGGCCACTGTCTCCAGGCCCAGAGATCTTCCATTGTTCTGGCTGTGGGGTGGGGTGAGGGAGTTGACTGAGTGGGCAGCACGGTAGCACAGTGGTTAGCACAGTGGTTAGCACTGCTGCTTCACAGCTCCAGGGACCTGGGTTCGATTCCCGGCTTGGGTCACTGTCTGTGTGGAGTTTGCACATTCTCCTCGTGTCTGCGTGGGTTTCCTCTGGTGCTCCGGTTTCCTCCCCCAGTCCAAAGATATGCGGGTGAGGTTCATTGGCCATGCTAAAAATTGCCCTTAGTGTCTTGAGATGCGTAGGTTAGAGGGATTAGTGGGTAAATATGTAGGGATGTGGGGGTAGGGCCTGGGTGGGATTGTGGTCGGTGCAGACTCGATGAGCCGAATGGCCTCTTTCTGTACTGTAGGGTTTCTTTCTTTCTTTCTAGTGCTGGGGCTGCTGTCCCCCAGGCCCAGAGATGTTCCATTGTTCTGGCTGTTGGGTGGGGTGAGGAACTTCACTGAGTGCTTTTTTTTTCAGGGGGTGGGAAGGGCACCATGTGCTGCTTGAGGGCTCAGCAAGTCAGGCAGCTGGTGCCCCAAGCAGGGGCTCATGTTAACACAGCCACTCAAACTGCATGGACTCTGCAGTGCTGCTTTGAATGAGAACCCATCTCATGATAGTCAGGAGGCTTGGAGTAGGGACAGGAGAGCGTTTTGGCAGCTTTCTTCATGACTGAGCAGCCCACTCTGCTCACCCCGCATGGGGAAGGGGTTAGAAAAGGTGCCCTAAAAATAGTCTGTTCCAACTTTAACCTGGCTGGAAAACTGCATCCAGCGTGCTCATCTACCTGCAGTTACAAAGCCAATATTAAACTCAATCTCAGAACCTGGAATATACAAAACCTGATGGATAGCATGCAGAACAATTATAGAATCATAGAATCCTACAGTGCAGAAGGAGGCCATTCGGCCCATCGAGTCTGCACCAACCACAATTCCACCCAGGCCCTATCCCTATAACCCCATGTATTTACTCTAGCTAGTCCCCCTGACACTAAGGGGCAATTTAGCATGGCCAATCCTCCTAACCCACACATCTTTGAAGTGTGGGATAAACCAGAGAACCCGGAGGAAACCCACACAGACACGAGGAGAACGTGCAGACTCCACACAGACAGTGACCCAAGCCGGGAATCGATCCCGGGTCCCTGGTGCTGTGAGGCAGCAGTGCTAACCACTGTGCCACTGTGCTGCCCCTGAATGGACTGGAATATGAACTCAGGCACTTCAACATCGACATTGCTGCCCTGCAAGAGACCCAAAGGGCAGGCAAAGGGCAGCTGAGGGAAAAAGACAGTGGTTGCATCTTCTTCCAGAGAACAAAATCCGAGAATTGGCCCATGACACATAGAATTGGATTTGCCACCAAGAACAAACTCGTTACCCGACTCTTGGGGCTCCCTGTTGGCATCAACGAACACCTCATGACTCTCTGTCTACAACATTCCATGGACCAGCAGGCAACAGTCATGAATGCCTACGCCCCATCACTTGATGAATCCAAAGAAAGCTTCTACTCCACCCTGGATATTATACTTGGCAACATTCCTAAGGAAGATAATAAGATCATCCTCTTTGAAGACTTCAACACCAAGGTTAGAACGAACTTCCAACTCTGGAAAGGAACCATTGGAAAGGAAGGAGTTAGAAACTGCAATTCCAGTGGGGTTCTCCTGTGCACCAAATTCACAGAACACCAGCTTGTTACCACTAACACATTGTTCCACCAAAAGACAAGTTCAAGAGTTCCTGGAGATATCCACAATCAAAGCACTGGTACATGATTGACTACGTAATCATCCAATCCCGAGACTAAAAGGATGCCCTCATCACCAAAATGATGACTAGTGCAGATGACTGCTTGCCAGACCACAGGCTAATCTGCTCCTCTATGTCCATCAAATTCCACCAAAAGCAGCAGAAGATGAAGAATCAGCTCAGAAAAAAGATCAATGTTGAGCAGCTTCAAGAGCCAAACATGCTAGTAAACTTCTAACCATGTCTTCACCAAAATCACTGAAGTGTTCATTCTAATGGAGTGGAGGAAAATTGAAAAGAGCTGAAGACAGCCATCATCTTAAGTTGTGAAGAAACCATTGGCTACAAGACCAGGAAACATCAAGACTGGTTCAACATTATCCAAGACCTCATCAACCAGAAGGAAAACTCTCCGCGCCTGGCAAAACAACATCACCAGCAAGGCAAAGAGGAAAGCTGATCAAAGAACAAAAGTGGAGGTACAAGGAAGAACTAGGAAAATCAAGAACCAATGGTGGACTGAAAAAAATAAATAGCTGCAGCCGCTTGCAAATAAGCACACCACCCAGGCTTCTTCAGTGCCACCAAAGGAATATGGACCCAACAGCTTAGCTTCAAACCGGTGTGGAGTAAGGACAGAACCTTTCTGAGAGACAGAGGAAACCTTTGATGGAGAGAACACTTCAAAGAATTCCTAAACTGTGATACAATTGAGCACGTGTTCATGCAAATCCCCAACACCCCATCAAAGATGATCTTGGACTCCCACCAAGCATGGATGAAGTCAAAGCTGCCATTAAACACATGAATAAGCCCCAGGAGTGGATGGGATTCTGGCGGATCTTTTCAAACTTGGAAGAGAAGAGATGACCTGTCATCTCCATCAGTTCCTGAAAACCTGGGACAGAGATGAAATCCCTGCAGACTTCAGGGATGCCGTCATCATCACCATATTCATGAAAAGAGGCAAAGCGGACTGTGGGAACCACTGAGGAATCTCTCTACTCTCCATCACCGAGAAGATCATTGACCGAGTCCTCCCAGTCTCTGAAGAAAGCTATTGTGGCTTCCAGCCAAATATGGAAAAATGGACATAATGTTTACTGCTCGACAACTTCAAGAGAAACGCCAGGAGCAACATCAATCACTCTGCATTGCCTTCATCAATCTGAACAAGGCTTTCGACTCAAGTCAAGTGAGATGCACTATGGAAGACCCTGTCAAACGCTGGTTGCCCAGAGAAATTAATCAACATCCTTGACTCCTCCACAACAAGATGCCAGCAACAGTACTCACCGAAGGAAATATGACAGAAACCTTTGAGTTCAAGACGGGGTCAACCAGGATGTGTCATCGTACGCACCCTTTTCTCCATCATCCATCAGCTTGTCAAGAACAAGCTTCCAATGGAATGGAGATCGTCTACAGGATGTATGGAAAACACTTCAACCTCAATCAGTTGAAATCCAAGAAAGAATCGACACTGACATCGCACATGAAACCAGTATGCAGATAACAACACCATTTCTGCTCTCTCAGAAGAGAATCTCCAAGCCATGTTTGAAGCTTTTGCGGAAGCATACCAAAGAATCGGCCTCAGCCTCAACCTCAAGAAGACTTAAGTCCTCTACCAACCCACCCTAGGCCAAGATCCAGACTCTCCTTCCATCAAGATCATTGGAGAAATCCTCTCAAACATGGAACATTTCCTCTACCTGGGGAACCATCTTTCATCTAAGGCTGACATCGATGTGGAGATCCAACATTGTATCCAATCCATGAATGTCGCCTTCAGGCACCTTAGGATCAGAATCTTCAATGACCGCAACATCCGTACTGATACTAAGATCTTCTTGTACAAGGCAGTTGTCCCCCCAACTCTTCTAAATGGCTCAAAAATCTGGACTGCTACAGACATCACCTCAAGATCCTGGAGAGGTACCATCATGTCTGAGATGGATTCTCCGCATCAGCTGGGAGGACAGGCGTACTAACATCATATCCTTGAAGGAGCCAAGACCACCAGCATCGAGGCCATGATCATCCGAAACCAATTCTGCTGGACTGGCTATGTGCTTAGGATGCTAGAGTCCCGACTGCCAAAGCAAATCTTCTTCGCCCAGCTCAAAGAAGGCACTGGAACAGAGGAGGACAATGAAAGCACTTCAAAGACAGCCTGAAGGCTTACCTCAAGAAATGCAACATGAACATCAATGTCTGGGAGATCCTTGCTCAGAAGAGATGTACCTGGAGGACCCTCCTGATTGAAGGGACACAATTCTTTGAGAACACCCAACGTCAAAAGGAGCCTTGAAAAGGAATCTGAGAAAGGAATTTCCAGCAATTTAGAGTCCAATTCCACCTTCCAGAAACACATGCCAAGTGTGCGGTTGGAGATCCAGCACTAGGATCGGGTCATCAGCCACGCAAGGACTCACAGAACACATGACCAGTGTCACAGAGTTTCTTAGGTGAACAATCATACTTATTAGCAAGTGATTGCCGAAGATACCAATAATGGAACGACACTTTGTGATGATCTCAGTAGAGACCAGTAATGTGCTTTTGTTTAGAATTTGAAAACTCCAGGCATTTACTATAAAAGAATGAAGCCACAAGGTTCAGTGCTGAAAAGAAAATCATTTTACAACATAAAAATCAAAGAACATGAATCTTAATGACATTGTTTTAAATAGTCAATTACCTTTAAGATATTAAGGGTACAATTAATTCAGTTATTTAAAATCTAAATTGAATGTTTCACCTCTACCTTCCTTTACACCCATTTGACCTATGGCAAAAACCTCAAGACAATGTGTCAAAAATTGGAAAATTAAATACTTGGCCTGCGTATTGCCTTTCAGTGGAATCTTGTTCTTGAAAAAACCATCACCCCACCTAAAATATTGGGGATGATTCTCCCAGGGAGACTCAAGTGGAGGCCGTGTAGGGGGCTTATTGCTGGGTGCCACGGCCTCCATGCGTCTCCGCCCACCGGATTTCAGGCGTCATCAGCTCCATGCCAGAAATTGGTGTAGAGCTGTATAAATTATTTAGATTAGAATTTGCATCTGGTTAGCAGGCCCAAGACTGAAGTTTCTGTGCCTGTTAGCCTCTACAACACATGCCCCTCTACAAAGAGTGTTTCACTCCGGCAGGGTTTACAACAGTTCCCCACTATCGGGGAGCTGACGGCCCGACACTGCTGGAGTGAAGAGGGAGACACAGTAAGAAGTCTCACAACACCAGATTAAAGTCCAACAGGTTTATTTGGTAGCAAAAGCCACTAGCTTTCGGAGCGCTGCTCCTTCATCAGGTGACTCACCTGATGAAAGAGCAGCGCTCCGAAAGCTAGTGGCTTTTGCTCCCAAATAAACCTGTTGGACTTTAATCTGGTGTTGTGAGACTTCTTACTGTATTTACCCCAGTCCAACGCCGGCATCTCCACATCGTGAAGGAGAGGCCATGGAGGTCCCCCAAGAGATCAAGAGTAAGGGGCATTGCCAACTTGCCAATGGGAGATGGGGTTGAGGCTGGCCCAGACACGTCCAGGAGGCCAGCGTTCGGGCCATGTGCGGATTGGTGGGGCAGCAATGTGGGGGTTTTGCATGTGCCGATCTCTGCTATGACAGATCAACGCATGCACAGTGGTACACTCAGCGCTACGCTGCCGGCCTCTCCAGTTGGAATAGGCCCACCCACAGATTATTAATGAGATTTATGCTAGTGCATTCTGCAGTGCACAGGGTGTGGGAGATTCATTTTGAAAATCCTCCTGAAAAAAACAGCGGGATTTACTCTAGTTTTTACGTGAATTCACCCCACCCATTGTTTTTCTTTCCCTCAAAAGCACATGGGCTTTACAATCCCTGTATATCTCCCATCAAATACTCTCATGGCAGGGATAGTGTAGGTTAAATGTGGAATAAAGCTGTTCCTGCAAGTGCCAGCAAATACTCCTGGTCAGGGAACGCATAGATTAGGTACAGGTAGAGCTTCATCTATACTGTCTCATTAAATTGCCTCAGAGCACTTATTGTACTGGAACAGGTTGGCTAGGAATGCAACTAGTTCTGGAGCACAGGTCACACCACAGCCAGGATGTTCCACAGTCCAAGTATTTAGTCCCGCACTCATCCCAGTACCCAGAAGCATCTTTCCAATCCAAGTCAAACCGAGCGAGAGGAATGAATGCTGTTTTCATTTCACTCAAGCTCAGTCCCGCTGACAGGTTGAGGGATAAGGGGCGGCACCGTAGCACAGTGGTTAGCACTGCTGCTTCACAGCACCAGGGACCCGGGTTCGATTCCCGGTTTGGGTCACTGTGTGGAGTTTGCACGTTCTCCCCGTGTCTGCGTGGGTTCCCTCTGGGTGCTCCGGTTTCCTCCTACATTCTGAAAGACCATGCATTGACCTGAACAGGTGCTGGACTGTGGCGACTAGAGGAATTTCACAGTAACTTCATTGCAGTGTTAATGTAAGCCTTACTTATGACCAATAAATAAACTTTAAAACTTTATAAGTTCCAGTCCAAACTCCGAACAGCTCTCAGATTGAAAGGCATTGTGGCAATCTGAAAATGCTGCAGCCATGACTACAAATTAAATGCAAGAATAGAATTGACACATGGGGGCGATCTTACCAAAAATATTTTAAGTCTAGGATAGGCAGGAAAACAGGATTTTCCGATCCATTTTTTGGGCAAGTTCAAATCTGCTATCTTATCCACCCAGTCCATGAAAAAAAACAACAGAAACAATTCTTCGCTGCAAGGGGAGAGGGAGCCAGTCTTAAGTTGCCCGAATGCTAGCTAAGAGCAGCAGAGGATGCCACTGCGCAGGTGCAGGACTCTATAGCAGAGACCTGTCACTCAACTTCTGCTGCTCTGAGCCAGCCTCCATGGATTAAAAACAGCAACCCCTCCCCAACTATCGCAGGCGTTTGCAGCCTATGGCAACTCCCCCCACACACCCGAACCGATCCTCCCTTCCCACTCCTCCACCCCTGAATCGGTCACCCGACCGCCCCTCCCCCCATGGCCAGCCCCAATCGTCCCCCTCCCGGTCCCCCCACCAATCCCAATGCAGAGTGGCAGTGGGACCCCCTCCTTCCTCCTCATACCGATCTCAATGCAGAGTGCGCAGCGGCCCCCCACTCCACAGACCAGCTGTCCCCAGTCTGGCTCCGGTCTCCAAATAGGCCCTTCCCCCCCCCCCAAGACCCTGATCCCTTGGCACTGCCTGGTGTTCAGTGGGCAGTACCAGGGTGTCCAGTAGGCACTGCCAAGGTGCCAGGCTAGCACTGCCCAAGGGGCACTCCCTTCTTTCCCCGGGGGCCTCGTGATGGCCTCTGGTTCTGATGCCATCATGACTGATCCCCGTTGCTGGGGACCAGCTGTGATTCTTGCCGAAGAGAACCTCTCCCGGGGAGGTCACACAGGCAAGTGAGCCCAGACGATAATGTCGCGGGCTCATTAGATCAATGTAAAACAGGTTTTAAATTTATTTAAGTAATTTATGCAGCCACTTGCTGGAAATGAGTGCGAGGCTGACCTTGACGGATATCCAGTGCTGGGAAGATCACGAGAGGTGAGGAATGGGCCCCAACCTGATTTCTCGGCTCAACAGTAAGATCGCCCCCCCATGGTGCCTGATTCAAAGGTAACAAAGCTCCTGTACAAGCTACTACAACAAGTTGCATTTGAAGGCAGTGATAGGATGAAATAGGAGGCTATTTTTCAGGTTGATAGTTAACTTGCCTGACATTAATGAATAGTGAATAATCTCACCATTTATGTCTTTCGGATGAAGAACTGGTTAATGGGGCTGTACCTTGTAGTGAGCTGCCTGGGAGCAGGTGAAAATACAGGGGCATGCCTTCCTCTTGTGGGTATTTTTATTAGGAGCTGCTAGGTTCAGCCTATAGCCTAAAGTTCAGGAAGGGAGCAAGCATAAACATTGGGAATAAGTATTTGGAACACTGTGATGTTGGAATTCATCTGACTGTCACTGTGATCTACTGGAACTTAATTACAACAACATGACTTAGTAAAACATTCCAAGGCAGTTCACAAGAACATTATCAGTCAAAACAATTGTCACAGACCCACATTGGGAGAATTTATAATTGAGATTTTGCTGGAACAGGAGCCAGTGTAGGTCAGCGAACCCATAATGATGGATGAATAGGACTTAGTGTGAATTGGAACTCTGAATGGGAATGCATTCAGTCTAAAGGACTTTGCAGGAGAGGTGAGGAACTCATCAACCTCATTGGAAGGCAACCTCACAATAGTACTGTACAGTGTTACCCACTGCTGGTTGTCCCAGGCCCAGGAAGTAAGTGATGTTACTTATCTTGCTCTGTAATCTCCAAAGAGAACTTCCATAGCAACTTCTGCTGGCTGAATGTCAACTTGCAATAGGTCAATGTTAGTTATGTTGAAGGTTGGCATGATGCATTATATCCATTAAAAAGGAACAGGAGGAGTTGATTCAGCACCTCAAACATTTTCCACCATTCAGTTAGATCGGCTGATCTCTATCTTAACTCCATCTCCGACCTTGTTTCCATAAATTTTAATGCCCATGCCTAACAAAAATCTATCAAACTCATTTTTGAAATTTTCAGTTGACGAAAGGCAAGATTTTTCCTGTCATTTGAGTGCAACTTAATGCCCTTCCCCATGGTGAGCTTGGTAGCAGGGCAATATTTAATCAGACGGAAGGGTTCCATCAACCTGCTTCCCAATCAGTGCCCAGTTAAGGGTGTCATCCCCTGCTGTTGGATTTAACCCAACAGTGGGCAGGCAGTTCTTGACAGCGTGGACTTCCATCTCCAGGGCCCATCGTCCCATGGGGGGTGGGGGGCTGCTGCTGGCCTGTCAAGTGCCTGAGTGGGCACTGAATTCATTGAGCCTTTCTTAAAAGAGCTGTGGGACCCCTGTAGCCTTCATTAAATCCAGCCCTTGGTATGAATGGTTTTTAAAAAATTAATTTACAGGATGTGGGCATCTTTGACAAGGTTGGCATTTATTTTCCAGCCCTAATTGCCCTTGATTAAGGTGGTGGTGAGCTGCCTTCTTGAAACGCTGCATTCCCTGAAGTGTAGGTACACCCACAATGCTGTTAGGAAGGGAGTTCCAGGATTTTGACCCAGCAACAGTGAAGCAACAGATGATGTATTTCCAAGTCAGGATAGTGAGTGGTTTGGATGGGAACTCCTAGTTGGTGGTGTTCATTTGTGTCTGCCTCCCTTCTCTTCAAGATAGGAGTGGTTGTGAGTTTGGAAGGTGCTGCCTAAGGAGCCTTAGTGAGTTCCTGCTGTGCACCTTTAGATGGTACACACATCTGCCATTGTTCATCGGTGGTGGAGGGAGTGAAACATAGAAACAGAGAACACAGGAGCAGGTGTAGGCCATTCAGCTCATCAATGCTCATCATCCAACTCAGTAGCCTATTCCCACAACCCCCTTCCCCCCATATCCTTTGATCCCTTTAGCCTTCCAACAACCCCTCGAAAACAAACAATGCTTTGGTTTCAACTGCTTTCTGTGGTAATGAATTCCACAAGCTCACCACTCTGTGTGAAGAAATTTCTCCTCATCTCTGTAATCCTGACTGTATCATACCCATTTTCAACTATTTATGTCATTAATTCATCCACTTTATTGTGAATGCTCCATGCATTTAGGCACAAAGCCTTAAGGCTTATCTTTTCATCATTCCTTATCCCATTCATATCATTTTTCACTGTGGCCATGTTTGGTTCTGGCCCTTGATTTCTCTGTCACTTTTCTTATTCCCCTTTCTGTCTTTTGTTCTTATCCTTGTTGCTCCATCTTCTGACTCCTTGCATAGGTTCCCATCCCCCTGCCATTTTAATTTAAACCTTCCCCAACCACTCGAGCAAATACTCCCCTGTGGACATCAGTCCAGGTCCTGCCAAGGTGCAACCTGTCCAGTTTGTACTGGTCCCACCTCCCCCAGAACTGGTCCTAATGTCCCATGAATCTGAAACCCTTCACCTTGCACCATCTCTTCAGCCACATATTCATCTGATATATTCTGCTATTTCCGCTCTGACTAGCACGTGGCACTGGTAGTAATTCTGAGATCACTATCTTTGAGGTCCTACTTTTCAACTTACTTCCTAACTCCCTATATTCTTGTGGTGAACCATCGTTGGTTCCCACTAGGTAGTACTGAGCCAGGGTCTGGCCAGTACTACGAGTATGTATATATGTTGCTGTTGGGGTTAGGGATGGGTTGTTCTACTTGTTGCTGTTGGGGTTAGGGTTGGGCTGTTCTACCTGTATTATAGTTATTATGGTACATCCCAGTCGGTCTCCGCCTCCTGGGAGAGGTATAAAGGTCACTGCTCTGTCTGGGACCCCTCAGTCTGGGATCGTGTACTATACGTGGTAGCTTCGTTGTAATAGTAAATAAAAGCCTTTATTTCCTTGAGCATCTCAAGCCTCGTGTGTGATAACGCGCATCAATTTTATGTACTATTAATTAAACTCTCGTCGTTAAAAAAAAAAGAAAACGATACGGAGAGTATGGAGCAAATGTTAAAACCCGAACGGCTTACACTGGATCCACGTGCGGCGGGCGCCTCTAACACCTTCGACCACTGGTTGAAATGTTTTGAGGACTACCTTGCAGCCTCCGCAGCGGTCACCACAGACGACGACAGACTCCGGGTCCTCCACGCGAGGGTAAGCGACACCGTATATCTCGCGATCCGTGCGGGCACCGACTACACAAGGGCCCTCGAGCTTCTTAAGAAGCGTTACATTAAACCGCCAAACGAGATGCATGCTCGATACCTCTTAGCCACTCGACGACGGCAGCCCGGCGAAACGACGGAAGAGTACGTGAACGAGCTCCTACAGCTAGCCAGGGGCTGTAACTGCAAAGCAGTGTCTGCAGACCAGAACATGAACGACCTCGCTCGAGATGCGTTTGTGGCAGGAATCGGATCATCTTATATCCGACTCAGACTGTTGGAGCAAGGTAATCTTGATCTCACTAAGTCGATAGAACTAGCGGATACGTTGGAGACAGCCTCCAAAAGCCTAGTATTGTATCCCGAAGACCACGTGGAGACAACGTGGCAGGAGCAGTCGCTGATCCCTCCTCGTCCCTCGGGTTCGAAAAGCTGCGTGATGGCGTGCCCACACTCGGGCCTGACGACGGCAGCAGCTCCGGGCGGCCCGCGGTGTTACTTCTGTGGGGGAGTGAAGCACATTCGGCAGCGATGTCCCGCTAAAGCTGTGTTGTGCTCCGCCTGCGGTAAGAAGGGGCACTATTTGAAGATATGCCGATCCAAACTTACTTCCAGGAACAGCAGTGCGGCCTGCGACTCCCCGGAGCCCGGTTCTTCGTCGTCGGCATCGTCGAAGGTTTCGTCCACGTGCGAGGCCAGGACGCCGCCATTACAGTCGACGGAGTCGCAAGAGATGCGCGACCACCAGGGGTCGCTGATTTTGGCGCCGTCACCCACGTGCGACCTATGGGAGCAGCCATGTTGGTCGGCACCGACCGCGAATGACCAGCAGGGGTCATCTTCATCTATCTCAGCTGCCTGCAGTGGCGCTCACGAACCAACGGTGGCGTCGATCATCCTGGACCAGGCAAAGCCTCACAGACTCGACAAGTCTATGATGGACATTCAGGTAAACAAACACTTGATTTATTGTCTGTTTGACAGCGGGAGCACTGAGAGTTTTATTCACCCAGACGCTGTGAAGCGGTGTGGCCTCCAGATCCAATCTGTCAAACAGACGATTTCGATGGCATCAAGGTCCCGGTCTGTCACCGTGCTAGGGAGTTGCGTGGTAAATTTAACGGTGCAGGGCACGGTTTACGAGCGCTTCAAGCTCCTGGTGTTACCGCACGTTTGCGCGCCAATACTCCTCGGACTAAATTTCATGGTCCACTTGAAGAGTGTAACCCTACAGTACGGTGGGCCACTCCCTCCGCTGTCAGTGGAAGAACAGCAGCTTCCAAATTGCCCAACGCGCCCTGCCTGTAGCCTCGCGACGCTGAAGATTACCATACCCTCCCTGTTCCAGAATCTTGTGTCAGGCTGCAAGCCCATCGCGACTAAGAGTAGGTGTTACAGCGCTGAGGATCGGATCTTCATTCGATCTGAAGTTCAGCGGCTCCTCAAGGAAGGGACCATACAATCTAGCGCTAGTCCATGGAGAGCGCAGGTTGTGGTGGTCAAGAGTGGGAACAAACCCCAGATGGTCATTGACTATAGTCAGACCATTAATAGATACACGCAGCTGGATGCATATCCCCTCCCGCGCATATCTGACATGGTCAACCAGATTGCGCAGTACCGGATGTTCTCCACCATAGACCTCAAGTCTGCCTACCACCAACTCCACATTCGCCCAGAGGACCGACAATACACGGCTTTTGAGGCGGATGGTCGCTTGTATCACTTTCTCAGGGTTCCTTTTGGTGTCACCAATGGGGTCTCGGTCTTCCAGCGTGCTATGGACCGAATGGTGGACCATAACGGACTGCGGGCTACCTTCCCGTACCTGGATAACATCACCATCTGCGGCCGTAACCAGCAGGACCACGACACAAATCTCTTTAAGTTCCTACGCACTGCATCTCGCCTGAATCTGACCTACAACAGGGAAAAGTGTGTTTCGTACGCGCCGTTTAGCCATCCTCGGATACGTGGTGGAAAACGGGGTCATTGGCCCTGATCCAGACCGTATGCGTCCCCTCCTTGAACTTCCCCTGCCCACTAGCGCAAAAGCACTGAGAAGATGCTTAGGCTTCTTCTCTTACTATGCACAGTGGGTTCCCAATTACGCGGACAAAGCCCGTCCACTCATCAAGTCCACCTCTTTTCCCCTAACACCAGAGGCTCGATTGGCCTTTGATAAACTAAAAGCCGACATCGCGAAAGCCACGATGCACGCTGTTGATGAGTCCATCCCCTTTCAGGTGGAAAGCGATGCATCTGATTTCGCGCTGGCTGCCACACTTAACCAGGCGGGCAGGCCCGTCGCCTTTTTTTCCCGCACCCTCCAAGGCCCCGAAATTCGACATTCAGCGGTGGAAAAGGAGGCCCAGGCCATTGTGGAGGCCATCAGGCATTGGCGCCATTACTTGGCGGGAAAACGGTTCACCCTGATCACGGACCAGCGGTCCGTGGCGTTCATGTTCAATAACACGCTGCGGGGCAAGATCAAGAACGACAAGATCTTGAGGTGGAGAATCGAACTCTCCACCTATAATTACGACATCATGTATCGTCCAGGGAAACTCAACGAGCCCTCGGATGCCCTGTCACGTGGAACATGCGCCAGTATACAGGAGGACCGTTTGCAGGCTCTCCATAATGACCTATGCCATCCTGGGGTTACTCGGCTCTACCACTTCGTAAAAGCCCGCAATCTGCCCTACTCGGTGGAGGATGTCAGGTCCATAACGAGAAGTTGTCGGGTATGCACAGAATGCAAAGCGCACTTTTACCGACCTGACCGGGCACAACTAGTCAAGGCCACTTGTCCCTTCGAAAGACTGAGTGTTGACTTTAAGAGCCCCCTTCCCTCGACAGATCGGAATGTGTACTTCCTCAACATCATTGATGAGTACTCGAGATTCCCTTTTGTTATTCCCTGCTCTGATACATCCGCTGCCACGGTTATCAAGGCATTCCGTGATCTTTTTACTCTGTTCGGGTACCCCGCTACATTCACAGCGATAAGGGCTCGTCGTTCATGAGCGATGATTTGAGGCAATACCTGCTCTCATACGGGATTGCCTCTAGTAGAACCACGAGCTACATCCCTAGGGGTAACGGACAGGTGGAACGTGAGAATGCTACAGTCTGGAAGGCTGTCTTACTGGCGTTGAAGTCAAAAAGCCTTCCAGTCTCCCGTTGGCAAGAGGTGCTCCCTGATGCGCTCCATTCCATATGCTCACTCCTGTGTACGGCAACCAACGCTACTCCTCATGAGAGGCTGTTTTCATTCCCTCGGAAGTCTTCCTCTGGGACCTCATTACTGCCTTGGTTGACGTACTCAGGACCTGTCCTCCTGCGGCGACATGTAAGGGCCCGCAAGTCCGACCCGTTGGTCGAACAGGTCCATCTCTTCCACGCCAACCCTCAGTATGCCTATGTGGCATACCCTGACGGGCGAGAGGACACGGTCTCGATTCGAGACCTGGCGCCAGCAGGGGACGTAGAAACCCCTGTCGCTCCCATACCTCCTGTTAGAGACCCCCCAATATTGTTTCCCCTCATGACACGGCGCGGGCAGCATCGGGACCATTACTTAACCCTTTTACTCCCGTGTACAGCTTGCCTGAGTCCAGGAGATGGTCACCACTTCAGGGCGTGTCGGAACTCAACGGATTATCATCACCTCGGGGTCAGCCGGCCCGTGAGACTGTGGAGGAACCGTTGGACATCGCCTTGGGGAGAACGCCACCGCGAGTGCCTACTCCGGTGTCATCACTGGTGTTGAGGAGGTCACAACGACGGTGCGGTCCCCCTGACCGTCTGAACTTATAGACTGATGACAAATTATTCTGGGTTTTTTTGTACCCCGCCGGCCTTTGTCTTCAAAGGAGGGGTGAATGTAGTGAACCATCGTTGGTTCCCACTAGGTAGTACTGAGCCAGGGTCTGGCCAGTACTACGAGTATATATATATATATATGTTGCTGTTGGGGTTAGGGGTGGGTTGTTCTACTTGTTGCTGTTGGGGTTAGGGTTGGGCTGTTCTACCTGTATTATAGTTATTATGGTACATCCCAGTCGGGCTCCGCCTCCTGGGAGAGGTATAAAGGTCACTGCTCTGTCTGGGACCCCTCAGTCTGGGATCGTGTACTATACATGGTAGCTTCGTTGTAATAGTAAATAAAAGCCTTTATTTCCTTGAGCATCTCAAGCCTCGTGTGTGATAACGCGCATCAATTCTGCTTTTAGGACCTCATCCCTTTTTTTAACCTATGTTGATCTTACCAATGTGCACCACAACCACTGGCTTTTCACTCTCCCCCTCCAGAATGTCCTGTAACTGCTCTGAGACATCCTTGACCCTAGCACCAGGGAGGCAACATTCCATCCTGGAGTCTTGTTTGCGGCCACAGAAATGCCTATCTATTCTTACAATTGAATCCCCTATAACTATTGCATTCCCCCACTTTTGACTCTTCCCCTGTGTAGCAGAGCTGAATTTGGTTGTTGCTTTCCCCTGATAGGCCATTCCCCTAACCGTATCCAAAGCAGTATATCTGTTTTATAGGGGAATTTCCACAGGAGAATCCTACACTGCCTGTCTGGTCCTCTTGCTGTGAATGGTTGCGAATGTTGCAATCAAGACTGCTTTGGCCTGGATGGTGTCGAACTTCTTGAGTGTTGTTGGAGCTGCACTCATCCAGGCAAGTGGAGAGTATTCCATCACACTCCTGACTTGTGCCTTGTAGGTGGTGGAAAGGCTTTGGCTGTCAGGAGGTGGGTTGCTCACCACAGGATTCCTAGCCTCCGACCTGCTCTTCGAGCCACAATATTTATATGGCTAGTCCAGTTCAGTTTCTAGTGAATGGTAATCCCCCCAGGATGTTGATAATTGATGGTGGTGGTGCCATTGAATGTCAAGGAGTGATGGTTAGAGTCTCTCTTGTTGGAGATGGTCATTGCCTGGCACTTGTGTGGCGCGAATGTTATTTGCCACTTGTCAGCTCAAGCCTGAATATTATTTAGGTCTTGCTGCATTTGAACATGGACTGCTTCAGTACCCGAGGAGTCGCAAATGGTGCTGAATATTGCACATTCATCAGCGAAAAACCTCACTTCTGAACTTATGATGGAAGGAAGTCCATTGATGAAGCAGCAGAAGATGGTTGGGCCTAGGACACAACCCTGAGTATCTCCTGCAGTGATATCCTGAATTGACCTTCAACCATGACAACCATCTTGAGGTTTACCAACCATGGTAAATTTAGAGAGGTGAATACTCAACGAGACCTTGGAGTTCTTGTGCATCAGTTGCTGAAAGTAATTGCACAGGCACAGCAGGCAGGAATAAGGATGTTTTGCTGCAATTATATAGGGCATTTGGTGAGGCCACAGCTGGAGTATTGTGTGCAGTTTTGGTGATCTTGTCTGAGGAAGGATGTCCTTGATATAGAGGGAGCATAGTGAAGGTTTACCAGGCTGATTCCTGGGATGGCAGATCTGTCATATGAGGAGAGATTAAGTCGATTAGGATTATATCCATTGGAGTTTAGGAGAGTGAGAGGGGATCTCATAGAAACTTATGAAATTCGAACAGGGTTAGACAGAGTAGATTCAGAAACAATGTTTCCAATGGTGGGGGTGTCCAGAACTAAGGGTCATAGCTTGAGGATAAGGGGTAAACCTTTAGAACTGAGGTGAGGAGAAATTTATTCACCCAGAGGGTGGTGAATATGTGAAATTCATTGCCACAGAATGTAGTTGAGGCCAAAACATTGTCTGATTTCAAGAAGAAATTAGATATAGTTCTTGGCTAAAGGGATCATAGGCTATGAGAGGAAGGGGGGATCAGGATATTGAATTTGATGATCAGCCATGATCAAAATGAATGGTGGAGCAGGTTCGAAGGGCTGAATAGTCAACTCCTGCTTCTAGTTTCTATGTTTCTATCTTTATTTGTGGCTGGTAAGCCTCCAACCAGCAGAGGGTTTTCCCCTTGATTCCCACTGACTCCAGTTTTAGAACATAGAACACTACAGTGCAGTACAGACCCTTCGGCCCTCGATGTTGTGCCGACCAGTGGAACCAATCTAAAGACCTTCTAATCTACACTATTCCAATATCATCCATATGTTTATCCAATAACCATTTGAATGCTCTTAATGTTGACGGGTCCACTACTGCTGCAGGCAGGGCATTCCACGCCCTTACTACTCTCTGAGTAAAGAACCTACCTCTAACATCTGTCCTATATCTCTCACCCCTCAATTTAAAGCTATGTCCCCTCGCGCTAGCCATCACCATCCGAGGAAAAAGGCTCTCACTATCCACCCTATCTAATCCTCTGATCATCTTGTATGCCTCTACTAAGTCATCTCTTAACCTTCTCTCTAACGAAAACAACCTCAAGCCCCTCAGCCTTTCCTCATACGATTTTCCCACCACACCAGGCAACATCCTGGTAAATCTCCTCTGCACCCTTTCCAACACTTCCACATCTTTCCTATAATGCGGCGACCAGAACTGTACGCAATACTCCAAATGCGGCCACACCAGAGTTTTGTACAGTTGCAGCATGACCTCCTGGCTCCGAAACTCAATCCCTCTACCAATAAAAGCTAACACACCGTACGCCTTCTTAACAACCCTATCAACCTGGGTGCCAACTTTCAGGGATCTATGCACATGGACACCCAGATCCCTCTGTTCATCCACACGACCAAGTATCTTACCATTAGCCCAGTACTCTGTATTCCTGTTACTCCTTCCAAAGTGAATCACCTCACACTTTTCCGCATTAAACTCCATTTGCCACCTCTCAGCCGAGCTCTGCAGCTTATCTATGTCCCTCTGTAACCTGCCACTTCCCTCCGCACTGTCTACAACTCCACCGACTTTAGTGTCATCTGCAAATTTACTAATCCATCCTTCCACGTCCTCATCCAGGTCATTAATAAAAATGACAAACAGCAGTGGCCCCAAAACAGATGCTTGCAGTACACCACTAGTAACTGAACTCCAGGATTAATATTTCCCATCAACCACCACCCTCTGTTTTCTTACAGCTAGCCAATTCCTGATCCAAACCACTAAATTACCCTCAATCCCATGTGTCCGTATTTTCTGCAAAAGCTTACTATGGGGAACCTTATCAAACGCTTTGCTGAAATCCATATACACCACATCAACCGCTTTACCCTCATCCACCTCTTTGGTCACCTTCTCAAAGAACTCAATAAGGTTTGTGAGGCACGACCTATCTTCACAAAACCGTGCTGACTATCCCTAATCAAATTATTCCTTTCTAGGTGATTATAAATCGTATCTGTGATAATCCTTTCCAATACTTTGCCCACAACAGAAGTAAGGCTCACCGGTCTATAATTACCAGGGTTGTCCCTACTCCCCTTCTTGAACAAGGGGACAACATTTGCTATCCTCCAGTCTTTTGACACTGTTCCTGTCGACAATGACGACACAAAGATCAAAGCCAAAGGCTCTGCAATCTCTTCTCTAGCCTCCCAGAGAATCCAAGGATAAATCCCATCCGGCCCAGGGGACTTATCTATTTTTACCCTTTCCAGAATTGCTAACACCTCCTCCTTATGAACACCAATCCCATCCAGTCCAACAGCCTGCATCTCAGTACTCCCCTCGACAACACTGTCCCTGTCCAGTGTGAATACCAACGAAAAATATTCATTTAGTGCCTCTCCTATCTCTTCAGACTCCACACACAACTTCCCACTACTGTCCTTGACTGGCCCTAATCTTACCCTAGTCATTCGTTTACTCCTGACATACCTATAGAAAGCTTTAGAGTTTTCCTTGATCCTACCTGCCAAAGCCTTCTCATGTCCCCTCATGGCTCTTCTTAACTCTTTCTTTAGGTCCTTCCTGGCTAACTTGTAACTCTCAAGTGCCCTAACTGAGTCTTCACGTTTCATCTTAACATAAGTCTCCTTCTTCCTCTTCACAAGAGATTCAACCTCCTTAGTGAACCACGGTTCCCTCACACGTCTGCTTCCTCCCTGCCTGACAGGTACATATTTATCAAGGACGCGTAGTAGCTGTTCCTTGAACAAGTTCCACATTACAATTGTGCCCATCCCCTGTAGTTTCCTTCCCCAACCTATGCCAGCTAAATCTTGCCTAATCGCATCATAATTTCCTTTCCCCCAGCTATAACTCTTGCCCTTTGCGAGGGCTCCTTGATGCCACATTCAGTCAAATTCTGCCTTGATGTCAAGGATGGTCACACTCACCTCACTGCTGGAATTCAGCTCTTTTGTTCATGTTTGAACCAAGGCTGCAATAAGGTCAGAAGCGGAATGGCCATGGCGGAACCCAAATTGGGCATCAGTGAGCAGGTTATTTTTAAACAAGTGCCACTTGATAGCACTTTACTGCTGACCAAGAGTAAACTGATGGAGTGGTAATTGGGTGGGTTGGATTTGTCCTGATTTTTGTGTACTGGATTAGCCAACACCTCTAAATGGCCTAGTTTTAATTTTAATGCTTTAAAATGTTCTCTCTAACCAGAAGAAATTGTTTCTCCCTACCTATCCTTCTAATCATTCAATAATCTTAAACATCTCAATTAGATCACTTCCATATTTTCTATACTCAAGGGGATACAAGACTAGTCTACGTAACTTATCCTAATTTACTCCTTTATGTCCAACCATCAATATAATGAGCCAGAAGTTCTGTGACATCTACATCAACTACTCTCTCCTACTTTGTCCCCATTCCTTGCTTCCCTTAATGTCCAAAAATCTATCGATCTCAATCTTGAATGTCCTTAATGACTGAGCAACCATAGCCTAAGCATCACAAATGTAATTCTAAATATATTTGTAAAAAAATTGCAGGTGAGTTCATCACAATATTGCTAATAAACATGTGTACAAAACATTGCTTGAGATTATAAGAAGATAATATACATTCAGTTGGATCTACTTTTGAGCCACATCAAAGATTCTAGCTGTTAATTAGGATGTCCAGCCTAATGCTCTAGAGATTTGAGGATTTCCCATTGAATTCACTCCAGCCCGCTGGGAAACCATAGAATTTAAAATAGTATCTCTCCCTCCATCCAGATACTTAGGGGCCTTGCTGCTCATAGCCCAATGACTATAGCCGCTGTCCCTCTGCTAGTTCCTGGGGTCAATAGCAACTTCAGTTGCAACAAGGGAAATTGTATGGGAATACAGACCATCCTACCTGTGCAGATAGCAAAGGGTAGCCTGCTGATGGAGAGATAGTGATCGGTCTTGCCAAATCACTTTCTTCCACTTTCTGCCTCTCTTTCTGATTGATGTTTATTAATGGCCTGGACTTAGGTATACAAGGCATAATTTCAAAGTTTGAATATGACACAAAACAACACAGTAAACAATGAGAAAGATAGTGAGACTTCTAGAAAACATAGATTCTGATTTGATTTGGTTTATTATTGTCACATGTATTAACATACAGTGAAAAGTATTGTTTCTTGCATGCTATACAGACAAAACATACCGTTCATAGAGAAGGAAACGAGAGAGTGCAGAATGTAGTGTTACAGTCATAGCTAGGGTGTAGAGAAAGATCAACTTAATGCAAGGTAAGTCCATTCAAAAGTCTGACAGCAGCAGTGAAGAAGCTGTTCTTGAGTCGGTTGGTATGTGACCTCAGACTTTTGTATCTTTTTCCCGAAGAAAGAAGGTGGAAGAGAGAATGTCCGGAGTGCGTGGGGTCCTTAATTATGCTGGCTGCTTTGCCGAGGCAGCGGGAAGTGTAGACAGAGTCAATGGATGGGAGGCTGGTTTGCGTGATGGATTAGGCTACATTCACGACCTTTTGTAGTTCCTTGCTGTCTTGGGCAGAGCAGGAGCCATACCAAGCTGTGATACAACCAGACAGAATGCTTTCTATGGATTGATAGATTGATGAAAATGGGAAGAGTTTGAAGATGAAATTTACCACAGAATTGTGAAGTGATATATTTTTGTAGGAATAATGAAGAGAGGCATTGTAAACTGAATGGTGCAATTTTAAAGATGATGTAAGAACAGGAGTTGTTACATATATTTTGAAGATGGTAGAACAAGTTTAGGAAGCTTTTTAAAAAATCATGTGGAATCCATGGCTTTATTAATAGAGAAACAAACTAGCAAAGAAGGAAATGATGCAAAGCCTTTGTAAAATACTGGTTAAACCTCAGCTGGAGTATTTGTGTTAGATTCTAGGTTCCTACCTTCTTTGGATGGAATGCCAAAGACTTAGAGAAGATGCAGAGAATATTTACTAGAATGCTACCAGGGATCAAGAACTTTGGTTATATGCAGAATCTATTCACTGGGACTGGCACAATCTGCTAAAGGCACGGCGCATTCGGAGATTTGCCCCTGTGCACATTCACTCTCTCTCAGTCAACTGTGGATAATTCCAAAAGCTGTAGAACAAAACCTTGCTTTCTAAATATGACAGACCCTCTTTTGGGCTGGCTGCAAATAGCTCACTGTACTTCACTGTACTTCTGTGACAGCACAAGCACATTCTGGGTCTTACATGGCCACCCCACCTAACACAACTCTCAATCTTTCCTTAGATCCGTTTATTTCTCTTTCATCATTAAAACCATCGTTTGTAACATCTCTCTAAACTTAACTGTCTTCAAAATATAAAAATCTTTCATGTTGTCTATTGCATCCACTCTTGGGTCAAATAAAACTTAATAACTTTCCTAAGTTTACTTATGACCTTTCCCAAGTTGTAAAATCTTTTAGTTTCCTTTGAAAGTTAACATCTGAAACCAAAACGCTTATCTATCACCTAATGTAAATTTCAATCCTTGTCTTATTTTAACTGTATTTGACCATATTCACTTCAAGTGCCTGCTTTTCACACCTCGTCCCTTTGATGTTTTCAACTCTGTCTTCAGTTGAATTAAATCAGTCACACACAGACACACATAAAGGTGAGCCTGCATCCCAGAATATCACAGTAGATCCCGAAAATATAGAAATTAACATTTTCTTCACAGTATCCTCCATGGAAAACCCTGCAATCTAATATTATAGCTACAAGACAGATCCTGAATATAGATTTACTGCAAATTATCGCATATTTTGACTAGTTCACTGTAATTGTGTCAAAGGGGTGAATCACAGCATCTAAAATAGCTGAGAGAAACTCTTCCACACAGAAAATATGTTTTAGAAGTTTATGATAAATACTAATCAATATTGTTCCGTGAGTTACATCTGTAATCTGATCTCAAGGTTCAGGTGTAGTTTATGAAGCACTTAAACTTTGATATCATAGTTTATGATTATGTGGGCCATGGTAAAGTATTGTAACCCAACTCCCAAGTATATATTATTTTACACAGATTTCATTGCAGTGAATTATTACACTGAAAAATAATAACATTATCAATGACATCCAAGTAATAACAATTGATTAACGTGAACTGTGATTTTCTTTTTGTTCTGAGGAAAGAGTATAATAAACAAGAACATGTGGAATTTTAAGTCATTATTGTTGATGAAATCATGACAGAGGTAGCCCAATATTGCACTCACCCAATGCAGTAAAATAAATGTCAGTCAGTTTCAAAACATAATACAGAGTATTTTTAGCTGTATATAATTTAAGAACTTATTGTATATTAAACATTTACATGAAAATCAAGTCAGAATGTTTATATCGTAATTCGTCTTTGCTTCAAAATGATTTTTCCCTTTTATAAAAGTATGAACAGATTGGTGAACTTGAAGAATAACAAGGAGAGGTGGATGCAAGATGGTGAAATCAATAAGAAATGGTAGACATTCATCTTGCTTGCATCTTACCTGAAAATTAATCTGCTACACAAATTTTTGGAGTGTTTTTAAAAGTGTTTATATTTTGGAGTCCCAACTACGGCTAGATTTGTCCGGCTGTTCACCACTGCCAGCAGAAACAGAGAATTTGGCACATAGCCAAATCTCCACTCACTACAGTAGGACCGGAAAATCCTAGCTGCTGACGAGGTCAGAGAGTCTGGCCATACATTTTCACTGTATAAAAGGAAATAAATAAATCACATTTTCAATACAGATTTTTCAGATCAGCCATGCCCTTATTGAATGGAGGAATAAGTTTGAAGGGACAAATGAGACCACTCCTGTTCTTAATTTGTATGCTACTTTCTGACTTTTGGCAACAATTTCTCATTTGCAAGGCAAATGGTATTGATGAGGCTGTTTTCTCCCCGTAGAGAGTACATTGAACAGCATAGTGCCCTACAATGTTGATAAAATCATTGCCATGGATAATACCCCTGTGGATAGTGACTGACAGTTAATTGTTGTGGTGAACCATAGATGGTTACCACTATGGGTACTTGTACATATGTTACTCTTGTTACTGTTGGGGTTGGGGTTGGGGTGTTCTACCTGTCATTATTGTTTATGTGGTACACTCCGTTCGGCTCCGCCTTCTTAGAGGAGTATAAAGGTCACTGCTACTTCCTAGTAGCCCTTAGTCTGGGATAATATTGTTAAGTAGTGTGCTCCAATCTTGTTGTGAATAAAAGCCTTTATTCCTGGGTACGTCCTAGCCTCCCGTGTGAATCAATCGCACATCAATTGTAAAGCATTATTTGAAATTTAAACCAAGCAGCATGACTGATTGGTCAAGGAATTGCCCTGTGGAATGAACCAGTTAATGATTATCACTCATTTTGTTTAGCTGAAACAGGAACAATGTGTGTACATGTTCTTTCTGTCTGCAAAGAATAGGGCCCTGTGTATTAATATATGTAGCCTCCAGTACACGCAAATGCACCACTCTGCAAGCCTGACTGGCAATCTTAAATTCAACAGCGCAAATTGATATAAACAGGTATGCTTTCACAGGCCTTCCCTCCAGCTACCTCTGAGCCACCTGAACAAAGTACAGCACAGGAACAGGCCCTTCGGCCCACCATTCTGTGTCGACACAGATGCTTCACTAATCTAATATTGTCTTGCTTCTACATGTTCCATATTCCTCTATTCCCTGCCTATTCATGTATCTATCCAGATGCCTCTTGAACATTGTTATAGAATCTGCTTCCACCACCTCCTCTTGGCAGCGCGTTCCAGGCATTCACCACTCTCTGTGTGAAAAACTTGCCCCTTACATCTCTTTTAAATTTTCCCCCTCTCACTCTCAACCTATGCCCCCAAGTAATTGACCCTTCGATCCTGGGAAAAAGACTCTGGCAATCCACTCTATCCAAGCCTGTCATAATCTTGTAAAACCTCTATCAGGACCCCCTCATCCTCCAACTCTCCAGTGAAAAGAATCCAAGTTTGTTCAACATTTCTTCATAGTCCATATCCTCCAAACCAGCAACATCCTGCTAAATCTCTTCTGCACCTTTCCAAAGCATCAATATCCTTCCGGTAGAGTGGCGACCAGAATTGTATACAATACTCCAAATGCGGCCTAACCAAAGTCTTGTATAGATGCAACATGATTTTCCAATTCCCATACTCAATGCCCTGACCGATGAAGGCCAGCATACCACACGCCTTCTTGACCACGTGAGTTGCCACCTTCAGGGAACTGTGGATCTGCACACCTAGATCCCTCTGTATGCTCATATTTCTACCATTTACTGTATACTTTCCTTCTGCAGTAGACCTTCCAAATCACATCACCTCACATTTATCCGGGTTAAATTCCATCTGCCATCTTTGAGCCCAGGTCTCCAGCCAATTTATATCCTGCTGTATCCTCTGACAATCCTCACTATCCGCTACTTCCCCCAATTTTTATAACATCCGCAAATTTACTAATCAGACTACCTACATTTTCCTCCAAATCATTTATATATATTACAAACAACAGAGGCCCAGCACTGATCCTTGTGGAACACTGCTTGTCACAGACCTCCAGTTAAAAAAGTACCCTTCCATTGCTACTCTCTGCTTTCTATGCCCTGAAGGAGGAAATTTTCCAGAAAACCATATTTGTATCATCAAACATATTTACTTATTGGACTAATTGGCACCACTCATAACGGGCCAACAATGCAGAGGGGCACCCCCGGATGGATATTCGATCGGGTCCCCCCCTGCACAGCTGAGAGACTCACGAATTTCAGAAACTACGGAAGATCCCTAATCTGCCTAGCAACAGCGCAGCTGCATTTTAAACTGGCCAAGGCAGACATAAAAATCTGATAAACTAAGAGATAAGGATAAAAGGTTAAGAATGAAATACCCCAGACACCCAACAGGACAGGATGACATTAACACTCAATCTCACAAGCAGGAAACACAGACACGGAACAATAGGATCAATTCAAATAAGAGGACACATAGAGATGGTAATGGGAAACGCATTTAGACACCGGGGCAGGACCAAGTAATCCCATTAACACGAACACACACCATACAAATGCTAATCCATGAAACTTCCTAGGGACTTTTGAAACTGACAGACCACTTTATACATTGTGTAAAAAAAGGCATAATCAAATGTTCCCGCGCGAATTTTGGATCCCTATAAAGATCCAGAGCTGATGTGATTTAATTGAGATCAACGTGGCCAAGCCACTGTTTCTGAGCTGGCTACGGGGGTCTCCCTGGGATCCCAGTAATTGTACAATAAAGACACGCTTTGAACCTTGATTTGCGACTCAACTTCTATTCTGCACTGGTAAGGGATATTTTCCTACAACAAAATGGCGTAGTCGGCAGGATTTGATATCTGACTTCTGACTGATGGCCACAGTTTGAAAGTCGGGATCAAATTTAAACGAATCTGATACAAATCCAGAGCAGTCAAAGGCGAGTGCAGGTCTCCGTTCAAAGTGAGGTACCTTTAAGGGTTAGGGTTTGTCTGTTTTAAGTATTGTTGTCTTGTAGAACTGTATAATCTTGCCTAAGTTTTTAAATTGAAACAGAAGTCCGCACTAAAGAGGTACAGGTCAGAACGACCGCGTGGAAGAAGGTAAGTAACTTTTAACTTTAATAGGAGTAAAGGACCAGAGGTAAAGATAACAGGTTTTGGGCTATTTGATAACAGGAATTAAGACTAATATAAAGATAAGTACCGCATGCAGAACTAATTGGTGTAACTAACCCAGGATTGTAAATGAAACCGCTGTCTGTGCCAAGGCAATAGGACAAGGGAGTGCTTGACTCAAGGTGCCCTACCCTAAACTGGACGTTAAGAGGAGAAATCTCCCACGCTAAGGTTGGGTTTTGAAGCGGGCGCTAAGAGGCACAGGCACTCAGGGTGCAAGGCACGGACAGTGTAAATCGGGTAACAACACTGACTCTGAAGGGACGAACAACCTCAGAGTCGATACAGTTACTAACTATAACAGGGGCTTTGATAACAGAATACATGTGTGTAAGTGTTGAGGAAAAGGGGACCCGATCCATCCTGACCAAGAGACACGACGACGGAGGATCCATTAGGGACCCGGGCGGAGTTTGATAACCTTGTTCGTCTGTAGGGAACACCACAGCCCATAGCAGGATACCCGGTTTTGGGGTAACGGATCAACCCTGCTAGTGGGGGTGGTGGCCGAGCGGGAGGCGTTGTACTTAGAGGGGCTGGGAACAGGGGCGGACAAACCCACTAAACAACCAGCACACATCCCAATAAGACAACACAAAATAGTCCAAGCGTGAGGTGTCAGGAATAGTTGGGGGAGCCCAGGGGAAAGAGACCCACTGGAACCTCACTACGAGGCCCTACAGCAATACAGACGGTGCTGGGGCAGTATCAGTGACAGGAGATAAGGGAGAGAGTTGAGGCACTTTTACTGTAGCAGCCAGCATACGGGGGTTGCAGGACTGCTAGACAGAAAAATGGCAGACCACGTTGTTAAGGGAGAAACTGCAGTAGCTCTCATTTTGAAGTATCTGTTAGCCAGAGAAGCGATTGTTGCAAAGATGAAACGGAACGGGTGGAACGCATCACAAACTTTAGAAGATCAAAGGAAGTGGGTAGACGGAGTTAAACGGGACAAAACAAAAGTAATGGGAGTAATATTAGTGACCCAGTTAGCTGGACTAATTGAGGAAGTAAATGCCTCAATGGAGGAGAGACACAAAGAGACAGAACAAATTAAAGTATTACAGGAGAGAGTGAGGGAATTAGAACACAGAAGACACACTGCGGAGATAACGCAGAGATCAGAGGAAACGGACCCTCGGCGCCCATACGAGTCAGTGCAGAAACATACAGCCACTCCAGCATCAGAAGAAAACGTAGAAAATTATAATCTAGCGCCAGTCACGAGAGGAGGGACGTTAGCACAACCAAAGGCAACCTATAAGCCTTTTACGCCAGGGGAAAGGCAGCAGATGGATAGGAGAGATCTTAGTTTTTGTATTTCAGTGTGTTTGTGAGATCTGGTAGCTTGTCGAATGTAGGTGGTTGTTGTTGTAATTAGATTGAGAGCAGGGAGCTCTTTGTTCCTGTGGAATGTTTGCTACAGGCAGTGGGTGCAGTACATTGCACCTTGGTTTAGCCTCAGGGGGCTGGGAGAGTGTTAAAACTGTTAAAAATTAAAGTGATAGGATTTCTTGAATTTACTTCTGTTTTGAGTCAATTACAGTTTGGAAGAAAGAAGAATAAAAGCGATTGTCTTAATCAATGTTCTGTATTCTCTTTGAATGTTTTACACTCATCCCAGTCTGAAATGATAAGTTTGAATGAAAAAGGATGTACTGTGGAATGACTTTTGGAAGCTTCCATGTGTGTGTGTGTGTGTTTAAACAAAGTGGTTGCGTGGATGCTTTGTTGTTGTTTGTTTTAATGTTAAGAAAGGATTTAAACCTTGGAAGGAAGCATGTGCTCTTTCCTTTGTCTTGAAGTAGAAATTATAAGAGTTAGTTGAGGAGTTAAGAGAAGAAAATAAGTTATTTTGTGGAAAGGTAGAAAAGCAGGAACAAAAGACTGAGGTCTATGAATCAGTTTAAAGTATATCAAGTCAGTGAAATACAGTATTAATCGCAGAATATCGCGATTTGCGAACGTCAGATAGTTTAGTATTCTGAACTAGTTAAAATTATGTACTGCCGTCGGAATTTCATGAGTCATCAAGGTTCAAGGTTTGCCAAATATAAAAGCACTGCAAAGCTTAAAACCTAGCCAGTTAAGAAACCAAAATGTTCCTAATCAAATAACTGGTATGTATTGTACCTGCTTTGATTTTGATTCGGCGCCTGTTACTTTTCCTAGAGTGCGGGGGTTTCGATCTGGAGCTCAGTTTAAAAAAAAGAAACGGCTTAAATTAAAAGGGTTTGGATATCACGGGTACGATGTGTAAAGTGGTATGATACAACTGCCGCTTGATTATTTTTATTATACAGTATAGCACTGCCATATAGACACAAGAATAACATCAAATCCTGAAAAGCCTTAACCAACTTTGTATGATATATTCATATACTATATTGGGCATTGATAAAGACATAATTATTTTGTGAAGTACTGTGGTGTAGCGCTTGCACGCAAACAAATGATCAAATTAGAGATAGTGTAAGAGTACTCATATAAAGATCGGAACTGTATGGCATGTGATTTTAATGGGGAAAGCGATGTCTTTTGATAAGATTACATACAAATGAATGGATGTCCAATTGCAGCCAAAAAAGGCCAGTACAAAGTGTTATTTAATTCACACTAAGCTTGCTATGGATGGGGGATGCCAATTCAAGTTGATTCGGACCAGGGAACACATTTCACAGGAAAGGTTCTGAAAAACATTTGCCAACTATTAGGAATAAAACAAAAATTTCACATCTCCTATCACCCACAAAGTTCCGGGATGGTGGAGAGGATGAATCGGACTCTAAAAATAACAATGGCAAAAGCAATGCAATCCTCAGGTAGAAATTGGACAGAAGTCCTACCTGCAGTTCTGATAAGGCTTAGGGCGACCACAAATTGAACTACCGGCTTGACTCCATACAAGCTGATGACCGGGCGAGCAATGCACTTACCCGAAAACATTATTACAGGCTGGACAGATGTGGGTCCGATAAAAGATAGGATCCGACAATACATCCGAGACCTTAGCACCCAATTGAAGGGGATGCGCCGGTCCGTAATTTCTAATCAGGCACAGGTCGACGCAGAGGGGGACTCAGAAATATTACCAGAAGTCCCAAAAGCCGGGAGCCGGGTATTAACAAAAGTGCTTCCTGCAAAACCAGGATTTGCCCCAAGATGGCACGGACCTTACGAGGTCATTGTTAGCGGAGATACCTGTGCCTGTATAGATATAAGGGGACAGGGGGTCTGGAAACACTGGACCCAATTAAAACTATATGAGGACAAATGAACTAAAAAAATACCGTTTTGCTCATTCAACTTCCACAGGAACCAGGACCAGATCTACGATCAAGACATCGGAACCAACTACTTTTAATTTGATTGCCTGTTTATTTTCTGTATATACTGTAATTGTAAAATACTGTTGAAAAAAAAAAGAGCGATATGGGAACAGGGACATATCTGATAATAACCCTGACCATTGTAAATACACTCCAACACATGGGGGTTAGGGGAGCAGAACCACCAATCATGGAAGGAAACCTATTCCTGAAAACACACATCCAGATCTATGGGAATAGGACCGCTTGTTACCCCTCAGCGCGATCAGTAAACTCCCTATTCATCGCAACACCAGGGTGGCTCCCACAAGAGTTATTCACTATTGACACATCGGGGGCACCCTGCAAAGAACATATTGGGTACTTTAAGCAAGGGATACAAGGAAGGTGTGTAGAGCTCACTGAGCCGGGAATTCTAAGGGGGACGGGACCCCAACCGGAGGAGACACATGGGAACTACCCACAATGTTTTAAGGGAGAGGGATGGGGGTGCGTGCATGCCTTTGTCCCTAAAAATGATTCGTGCGCTGAGGCACATTGTGCTCTCCAGGAGTGCCGGGTCCGGGAAGGACACTTCACTTGTGACTGCAAGCAACAAAAATGCATTGCAGTCACCGCGGGTAGGCAGCTTATGTGTGGCAAGTGCAACGGCACCCACGTAAGCTCAGCCTCGGGGACATATCCATTTGATTCTCGCCAAGAGGTACAATCAAGTGGACAGTCAAGGGGGAGGGAAGGTTCCACAAGATGGGGCCATGCGGTCAAACGACCCCGGGGTAATGCATGTTATCGGGTTAAAGACGGGTACGTGTTTTTATTTAAAAATGTATATATGACGGCCACAGACAGGCCTCCAAGGTTCTTTTCCGTAGGGACAATCAGACCTCTCACGGTTCCATGCCCAAGTGAAGGGCATGTCCAGAAACGCATAGTGACCAGGGCCATCAGCGCAGAATTTTGCTCCGACTGGCAGGCCCCTGTCACACTAGGGTCTTCTTTAGGATATGGATTCCTGGGGACACTATCCCTGGGAGGCGCCGCAGGGGTGATCAGTGCCAGTAATAGGAACTTCTTCATATGTGGACTGACCATTTTAGGAAACAACACCCTACAAGCATTAGGCGCAATTGACCAAGAACTCGCAGAACTCAGACTATACACACAACAAACGAGATATGCGGTGGACTATCAGCTAGCCAGACAAGGGGGGGTATGCACCATCATCAAGGAAAAATGCATCACATACGTACACGACGAGACACTAAACATAACAGCAGCCATGTCCGGGATACAAAAGCAATTGGATAACTTTAAACAGGGGTTAACAGGGACTGATGGGTGGTTAGGATGGCTGTTTAACACAGTTTGGGGAGCATATATTATGAAGGGATTAATCCTAGTAGTAGCCATCCTGTTCACACTCTGCCTTGGCCTAACCTGTATTAAAGTGATATGTGCAAATATTACATCAAGAATGCTACCCACTGCCAGTATCCAGATGCAAGAACTTAACAACGACACAGAAGAAGAGGAACAACGGCAAGGACAACAGCTGTACAAATCACTGTTCCTCTGAAGGTCGTCCATGGGGGGTCAGCCATGAATGGCACCCCCTGGACGAGAGGAGGGACTGAAGGAGGAAATTTTCCAGAAAACCATATTTGTATCATCAAACATATTTACTTATTGGACTAATTGGCACCACTCATAACGGGCCAACAATGCAGAGGGGCACCCCCGGATGGATATTCGATCGGGTCCCCCCCTGCACAGCTGAGAGACTCACGAATTTCAGAAACTACGGAAGATCCCTAATCTGCCTAGCAACAGCGCAGCTGCATTTTAAACTGGCCAAGGCAGACATAAAAATCTGATAAACTAAGAGATAAGGATAAAAGGTTAAGAATGAAATACCCCAGACACCCAACAGGACAGGATGACATTAACACTCAATCTCACAAGCAGGAAACACAGACACGGAACAATAGGATCAATTCAAATAAGAGGACACATAGAGATGGTAATGGGAAACGCATTTAGACACCGGGGCAGGACCAAGTAATCCCATTAACACGAACACACACCATACAAATGCTAATCCATGAAACTTCCTAGGGACTTTTGAAACTGACAGACCACTTTATACATTGTGTAAAAAAAGGCATAATCAAATGTTCCCGCGCGAATTTTGGATCCCTATAAAGATCCAGAGCTGATGTGATTTAATTGAGATCAACGTGGCCAAGCCACTGTTTCTGAGCTGGCTACGGGGGTCTCCCTGGGATCCCAGTAATTGTACAATAAAGACACGCTTTGAACCTTGATTTGCGACTCAACTTCTATTCTGCACTGGTAAGGGATATTTTCCTACAACAGCCCAAACCAGTTTTGCACCCATCTTACCAGCTCACCTCGGATCCCATATGACTTCACCTTCTGTATCAGCCTGCCATGAGGAACCTTATCGAAGGCTTTACTAAAGTCCATGTATCATCTAAGCTCAAAATGTTGGCTCTATTCTCTCCCCACAGATGCTGTCAGATATTCTGAGATTTTCCGGCATTTTCTGTTTTTGTCTCACTGGACTAATCACTTTCAAACAAATCATCACAGTAACATCACGGAATTGCTTCTTGCTGTATGTGAAGATTACATGGTAGATCTCAATGAGCTCACCTATTCAACTGACCAGGCTGCAATTTCTTACATATATTCCATGTGCTGAACTGACTGGTGCAGACTACATAAATCACTATGAATTCAGTGCAGGACAGTGCACTCATCCTGCATGCTCTCCCAGGTGTTAACATATATGACTCTTCATGAGATTTGCCATCCTCTCATTGGAGGAACTCATGTGCTCAAAACCCTGAGACATGGTTGAGCTCATCTGGTGCAAGGACTCTTCTATTTAGATTCCATGAGCCTGATGAGCTGCAGGGAATTCTGCCAGATGGGAATACATCTGCTCCTGTCTCTCCACATTACCAACCTCCAAACTGTGACCCCAGAGGACCCTAATCACTTTCAAGCAAATCATCACAGTGATTGTGTGCATAGACCATCACGGAATTGCTTCTTGCTGTATGTGACAATTACATGGTAAATTTCATTGGGCTCCCCACTCCTATGGGATGGAGTGAAGTGCCCAAGACATAGCTCATTCGATGGTGTCACATCTTTAATATGATCACATAGAGCTATCGGGAAAGACACTTTTTTCAGAGTCATGTGGAGAGAGGATGGTCTGTTCAGTTGCACCACTTTGCTGGCACCTGTAGTAGTTGCAGAGTACAGTCTGCACTCACAGGCAGGAGGGAAGAGAGAATGCTAAAATACACTAACTGTATTTGTGAAGGGGGCTTTGAGCCAGCAAAGTGAAGGTTCAAAGTAATGGACCTTTTAAAGTTTTTAATAATTGACTTATGCTTTTTATGTGACACTAGTTGGCAGAGGTTCTTAAAAAATGAAGGAAAACAGAGAAAGGATGGGCAGTTTTTTTTCAGGCCCTGACCCAGGTGTACCTGCTGGTATCCGATTTGTGACAAAGGCAGATTTGAGACCTGGGTTCAAACAAGGTCTTAGTTTTCCATCACCAAAAGGAACATCCAGCCCCAGATTAGTATCAGAACCCAAGAGAAAGAAACAGAACTTGCCCAGACAAGTCCCACAGGCTATTTTAACAGCAGGACAGTTAAGGTTTAAATGAGCCCTGCGCACTTCAGAGATGTAGTAATTCAGCGAAGGCCAGTTTCCCATCACCAGAAACCCTTCATTGGAAACCAAAGGAAGAGTTGCAACCACAGCTTACAGCAAACGTGTCTGCACTCGGAAACTTACAACATCAGTCTTGGTTGTTTCTTAAAGACTGGATTAGTTGTAAGTATTCGCATTCCAACCATTATTCATGTAAATTGAGTCTGTGTCTTATAAGTTCTGTTTGTGAACAGAATTCCCACTCACCTGAAGAAGGGGCTCAGAGCCTCGAAAGCTTGTGTGGCTTTTGCTACCAAATAAACCTGTTGGACTTTAACCTGGTGTTGTTAAACTTCTTACTGTGTTTACCCCAGTCCAACGCCGGCATCTCCACATCTTGGTTAGAGCAACAGGTTATAACCTCCCACTATGCACTTCCTATTGGGGAAGCCTCCACTTGCTCAATGAGGGAATCTATACTCGACAAAGCCTATGGGGAGATCTATCAGTGATCCCCATGTCCTTTGTGGCCATCATCACATCTCTCCCCCTGAGATTCATTTCTCCCCCAGCATTCCAACTGCGAGCAGGTCCTTTCATAGAAAAATCATAGAAACCCTACAGTACAGAAAGAGGCCATTCGGCCCATCGGGTCTGCACACTCACAATCCCACCCAGGCTCTACCCCCACATCCCTACATATTTACCCACTAATCCCTCTAACCTACGCATCTCAGGACATTAAGGGACAATTTTAGCATGGCCAATTAACCTAACCCACACATCTTTGGACTGTGGGAGGAAACCCACACAGACACGAGGAGAATGTGCAAACTCCACACAGACAGTGACCCAAGCCGGGAATCGAACCCAGGCCCCTGGAGCTGTGAAGCAGCAGTGCTAACCACTGTGCTACCATGCCGCCCACTACCGTATTAGTGGGTGAGTTTAATGTATCTTTCTACCTGATTAGAGACACTTAAGATTTTTGAAACAATAAAATGAATACATAGGCCAACCTATCAAGAATAACAAAAATACACTGAGGATATATATAAGTTTGTGGAAGAACTTAGTTTCAAACATGCTTCTGAGAAAGACAAATAAGGCCAATCTATTACTAGTATACCGAAGACTATTGAATGAACCCATGGTGTTATCTTCCTGCTTTGGTTAAGTGCTAGCTTTCATTTGTTCCAATAAACAGAATAAAATTTCCAGTTGGAGGAGGAGAAGCTTATTTTTCTTTTCTTTTAATAGAGTTATCCTAATCAACTTCTGCTGTAGAATATTCACTTTATATTCAATTGCAGCCAAATTTTGCTCTTCCTGCTTCCTTTTCCGTACCACCAATCCCTTTAAAATCTATGACTCTTGTCTTCAGGAATGCTTCAATTTCATGGAGCTTCTTTGTGATTGTTATGAAGGAACATTTAAAGAATGAAGCATTAGTACCATTGTTCTCATGGATGGTCAGAGGCATGCCTAGTTTACAGATATAATAGTGTGATGCAAGCCGGTCAAAGTAGAAGAGCCAACTCTTATCTCTCTGCACAAGAACAGTCAATCGTTGCATAACTATTTTGGTTGACATATCATCCTGGTCCCTGATAAAGGTTTTGGTTAGCATAGCAATAAGTATGTTTTTACAGATAATACATCCAAATATCAACAGGCAAATCAGGATATAGGTCATAATGGGATCAATGCCATGCAACATATCATATCCATATTGATGAACAATAGTAACTTGAAAAATGGTGAAAAGTAATGAGTCAATGTTCTTCGTACTTTGTGACTTTCCCATGAAAATAATATAGAAAGCCAATGTAAATGCGATAAGCATTTCAAAAAGTATAAACAAGTATTCCAATATAAAAATGACAATTTTCTGAAGCGTGATAACGAATGGTCCAATAAAACGAAATGCTTGGAAGTACTTCAAGTTACGTAGCCAAAGGGGAATGAGAGTCATTGCAATAACTTGTTCAGTATGATGTCTAAGGCTCTTCTTCTTCAATATAGCATCAATAATTAGGATGCAGATGATGAACAGCAGGAGAGAATATATTATCCAGTTGTACAATCTCCAGTAAGTTATCTGATAAAAAGACTTCATTTTATTCAGATCTTTCAGTTTTTTCTGCAAATAAGCTTCTTCCTGTGGCCAAATGGGACTGCAATACTGTAAGTCATTTCGCAGAGATTCATAATGCTGCTGTTGCCAAAGCCGAAAAACGTTTCTGATTTCAAAATATTCATAAACATAGAACATAGAACATAGAACATTACAGCGCAGAACAGGCCCTTCGGCCCACGATGTTGCACCGACCAGTTAAAAAAAAAAAAAAAAAACTGTGACCCTCCAACCTAAACCAATTTCTTTTCGTCCATGAACCTATCTACGGATCTCTTAAACGCCCCCAAACTAGGCGCATTTACTACTGATGCTGGCAGGGCATTCCAATCCCTCACCACCCTCTGGGTAAAGAACCTACCCCTGACATCGGTTCTATAACTACCCCCCCTCAATTTAAAGCCATGCCCCCTCGTGCTGGATTTCTCCATCAGAGGAAAAAGGCTATCACTATCCACCCTATCTAAACCTCTAATCATCTTATATGTTTCAATAAGATCCCCTCTTAGCCGCCGCCTTTCCAGCGAAAACAATCCCAAATCCCTCAGCCTCTCCTCATAGGATCTCCCCTCCATACCAGGCAACATCCTGGTAAACCTCCTCTGCACCCTCTCCAAAGCCTCCACATCCTTCCTGTAATGTGGGGACCAGAACTGCACACAGTACTCCAAGTGCGGCCGCACCAGAGTTGTGTACAGTTGCAACATAACGCTACGACTCCTAAATTCAATCCCCCTACCAATAAACGCCAAGACACCATATGCCTTCTTAACAACCTTATCTACTTGATTCCCAACTTTCAGGGATCTATGCACACATATACCTAGATCCCTCTGCTCCTCCACACTATTCAAAGTCCTCCCGTTAGCCCTATACTCAACACATCTGTTATTCCTACCAAAGTGAATTACCTCACACTTCTCCGCATTAAACTCCATCCGCCACCTCTCGGCCCAACTTTGCAACCTGTCTAAGTCTTCCTGCAAACTACGACACCCTTCCTCACTGTCTACCACACCACCGACTTTGGTGTCATCAGCAAATTTGCTAATCCACCCAACTATACCCTCATCCAGATCATTAATAAATATTACAAACAGCAGTGGCCCCAAAACAGATCCCTGAGGTACACCACTTGTAACCGCACTCCATGATGAATATTTACTATCAACCACCACCCTCTGTTTCCTATCCGCTAGCCAATTCCTGATCCAATTTCCTAGATCACCCCCAATCCCATACATCTGCATTTTCTGCAGAAGCCTACCATGGTGAACCTTATCAAACGCCTTACTAAAATCCATATATACCACGTCCACTGCCTTGCCCCCATCCACCTCCTTGGTCACTTTCTCAAAAAACTCAATAAGGTTAGTAAGGCACGACCTACCTGCCACAAAACCATGCTGACTATCACCTATCAATTCATTACTCTCCAAATAACTATAAATCCTATCCCTTATAATTTTTTCCAACATCTTGCCGACAACAGAAGTGAGACTCACCGGTCTATAATTCCCGGGGAAGTCTCTGTTCCCCTTCTTAAACAATGGGACAACATTCGCTAACCTCCAATCTTCTGGTACTATACCAGAGGCCAACGACGACCTGAAGATCAGAGCCAGAGGCTCTGCAATCACTTCTCTTGCCTCCCAGAGAATCCTTGGATAAATCCCATCCGGACCAGGGGATTTATCTATTTTCAGACCCTCCAGAATATCCTGCACATCCTCCTTATCAACTGTAATACTGTCTATTCTACTCCCTTGCAACCCAGTGTCCTCCTCAGCTATATTCATGTCCCCTTGCGTGAACACCGAAGAGAAATATTGGTTCAATGCTTCACCAATCTCCTCCGGTTCCACACATAACTTCCCTCTGCCATCTATAACTGGCCCTAAACTTGCCCTAACCAACCTTCTGTTCTTGACATACCTATAGAACGCCTTAGGATTCTCTTTAACCCTATCCGCCAAAGTCTTCTCATGTCCCCTTTTAGCCCTTCTAAGCTCGCTCTTCAACTCCCTCTTAGCCAATCTAAAGCTTTCTAGTGCACTACCCGAGTGCTCACGTCTCATCCGAACATAAGCCTCCTTTTTCTTTTTAACCAACAAAGAAACTTTTTTGGTGCACCACGGTTCCCTAGCCCTACCAATTCCTCCTTGCCTGACAGGGACATACCTATCACAGACTCGCAGTAGCTGCTCCTTGAAAAAACTCCACATGTCGGACGTTCCCAGTCCCTGTAATCTCCTAGTCCAACCTATGTTTCCTAATTCTCTCCTAATAGCCTCATAATTACCCTTCCCCCAGCTAAAACCACTGGCCCGAGGTTCATGCCTATCCCTTTCCATCACTAAGGTGAACGTAACCGAATTGTGGTCACTATCACCAAAATGCACACCAACTTCCAAGTCTAGCACCTGGTCTGGCTCATTTCCCAGCACCAGATCCAATATAGCCTCACCTCTAGTTGGCCTGTCTACATACTGAGTCAAAAAACCTTCCTGCACGCTTTGAACAAAAACTGACCCCTCTAACGAGCTAGAGCTATAACAATTCCAGTCAATATTAGTCAAGTTAAAATCCCCCATAACAATTGCCCTATTACTATCACTCCTAAGCAGGATTGACTCCGCAATCCTTTCCTCAACCTCTCTAGAACTTTTAGGAGGTCTATAAAAGACTCCCAACAGGGTAACCTCTCCTCTCCTATTTCTAATCTCCGCCCATACTACCTCAACAGATAAGTCCTCATCAAACCTCCTCTCTGACACTGTGATACAATCTCTGACCAATAATGCTACCCCTCCCCCTCTTCTACCTCCTTCCCTACTTCGACTAAAACATTTGAACCCCGGGACCTGCAGCATCCATTCCTGCCCCTGCTCTATCCATGTCTCTGAAATAGCCACAACATCGAAGTCCCAGGTACTGATCCACGCTGCAAGTTCACCCACTTTATTGCGAATACTCCTGGCATTGAAGTATACACATTTCAAACCCTGCTCCACCCCACCTCTGCAATGCCGTGCATTGCAGTCCCCATCCATGCATCCCTCACTTTCAGCCCCACTACTCAGGATCCCTCCCCCCCCCCGAATCAGTTTAAACCTCCCTGCATGGCCTTAGCAAATTTACCCCCCAGGATATTGGTCCCCTTCTGATTAAGGTGTAGACCATCCTTCTCATAGAGGTCACACCTTCCCCAGTACGAGCCCCAATTGCTTAAGTACCTGAACCCCTCCCTCCTGCACCATCCCCTCAGCCATGAATTCAAACCTTCCCTCTCCCTATTCCTCTCTAAACTATCCCGTGGTACAGGCAAGAGTCCAAACCTCAAGGCTGATCAAATATATTAGCTCAGAAATGCAGAAAAAAACAAACAAAAACAGCCCAATTTCCATTGTGAATTCACCGCTTTCGTTGATGTCATTGGATAAAACACATAAAAGAATGGACCAGGATACAAGGAATATAATATTTCCCAAAAGAAGAGTCAATGCTTCCATATGTCCATAAAAATTCCACTTGATATCCACAAATTTTTGAATGACAGGATGTCTTGCTAAATTGTGCAATTTACAATAAACAATGAACTGCAGAGGTCTCCTTGAGCAATGAGCTTTTAAAGTGTTGTTGTAAATTGGCTCCAAGTATCTGAGTTGATACTGTGATTGCTGGGTGTCAGGGTTATGTGCATAAAGTTGATTCAAACCTTCCTCAGCCAGAGTAGGATTGTACATCATGATGAGTGAAATAATTGATTGACCTGAATTGTCAAGTGATACAACGTCAGCACCATAGTCCAAAAGTATTTTAGCTGCCTCCTCGTGACCATATTCAACAGCTAGAAAAAGTGGTGTCCTAAATCTATAATCTCGCGCTTGAATATTGGCACCGTGTTGGCACAGATACTGCAGAGTTCTGGTTGCATTGTGCTTTGCAGCATGATGCATTGGTGTCTGTTGATCCCTGAAGTCTTTATCTCGCTTTTAGCTCTTTTCTTCAATAACAACTCAACGCCCTCCTAATTATTCAGAGCAGCAGCAATGTGGAGAGCAGTCCTTCCTTGGTGGTCACCCTGGTTGATATCAAATTTCATTGTGGCCAGCAAAGATGCCAACTCATCTGTGCCGGAATGGGCAGCCATATGAAGTTCATTTTGTCCATGCTTATCAATGGTAGGTAGGGTGCTGTCACTGTCATCCACATTTCGATGGAACAATACTTTTGACACCCAATTAAACATCTTCCTAAAACTCCACACTGTCTCCAAAATTCATAGAGACCTTTGTCCTTGGCCACAAAAAAAGGCCAAGCGGCGCGGTGTCAATAGTTGGCGGCGGGTGGGATAAGCTGTCAATTATCACTCGGTTTGTCCTCCTTTTCCCCCTTTCGCCCGATATATAAAAGTTTTTTTTTCCACCACTTTGCAGTTGGTCTGAGGTCTGTCGAGTGCAGGTCATTCAGTGTCAACCGAAAAGGAAACATCAGAGGGTCACTGATGCAGCTTCCTCCTCAGATTCTTGATTTGATTTGGTTTGATTTGTTATTGTCACATGTCTGGCTCTAATGCTAGTGCATCGAAAGGTGAGTCATGGCACGAATCAATTCCAGCCTCCCGGACTATCTGGACCCACTACAGTTTGCCTCCCGCCGCAACAGGTCCATAGCAGACACCATTTCCCTGGCCCTGCACTCAACCCTGGAACACCTAGATAACAAGGTCACCTATGTCAGATTCCTATTTATTGACTACAGCTCAGCCTTCTTCAACACTATTATTCCCACAAAACTCATCTCCAAACTCCGTGGCCTGGGTCTCGGCATCTCCCTCTGCGACTGGATCCTGAACTTCCTAACTCACAGACCATAATCTGTAAGGATAGGCAACAACACTCCCTCCATGATCATCCTCAACACCTCTGCCCCACAAGGCCACCTACTATACTCCTTGACTGTGTGGCAAAATTCCCCTCCAATTCGATTTTCAAGTTTGCTGATGACACCACCGTAGTGGGTCAGATCTCAAACAATGATGAGTACAGGAATGAGATAGAGAATCTGATGAACTGGTGCGGCAACAATAATCTCTCCCTCAATGTCAACAAAATGAAGGAGATTGTCATCGACTTCAGGAAGCTTAAAGGAGAACATACCCCTGTCTACATCAATGGGGACGAAGTAGAAAGGGTTGAGAGCTTCAGATTTTTAGGTGTCCAGATCACCAATAACCTGTCCTGGTCCCTCCATGCAGAGGCTATAGTTAAGAAAGCCCACTAACGCCTCTACTTTCTCAGAAGACTAAGGAAATTTGGCATGTCAGCTACGACTCTCACCACCTTTTACAGATGAACCATAGAAAGCATTTTTTTTAGTTGTATCACAGCTTGGTATGGCTCTTGCTCTGCCCAAGGCTGCAAGGAACTACAAAAGGTCGTGAATGTAGCCCAATCCATCACACAAACCAGCCACCCATCCATTGACTCTGTCTACACTTCCCGCTGCCTCGGCAAAGCAGCCAGCATAATTAAGGACCCCACGCACCCCGGACATTCTCTCTTCCATCTTCAAGAAAAAGATACAAAAGTCAGGTCACGTGCCAACCGACTCAAGAACAGCTTCTTCCCTGCTGCTGTCAGACTTTTGAATGGACTTACCTTGCATTAAGTTGATCTTTCTCTACATCCTAGCTATGACTGTAACACTACATTCGTTTCCTTCTCTATGAATGGTATGTTTTGTCTGTATAGTGCGCAAGAAACAATACTTTTCACTGTAAATACATGTGACAATAAGAAATCAAATCAAATCAAATGTATTAGTATACAGTGAAAAGTTTTTTTTTGCAGACTAAACAGACAAATCATACCAAACACAGGGCAGGAAAGGAGAGAGTGCAGAATCTAGCTTTACAGTCATAGCTAGGTTTAGAGAGAGAGATCAACTTAATGTCAGAGAGGTTTCCAGCATGGAAACAGGCCCTTCAGCCCAACTTGTCCATGCCGCCCTTTTTTTTTAAAGCCCTAAGCTAGTCCCAATTGCCCCATTTGGCCCATATCCCTCTATACCCTTCTTACGCATATGTCTGAATGCTTTTTAAAAGACAAAATTGTACCCACATTTACTACTACCTCTGGCAGCTTGTTCCAGACACTCACCACCCTGTGTGTGAAAAAATTGCCCCTCTGGACCCTTTTGTGTCTCACCCCTCTCACCTTAAACCTATGCCCTCTAGTTTTGGACTCCCCTACCTTTGGGAAAAGATATTGACTATCTACCTTATCTATGCCCCTCATTATTTTATAGACCTCTATAAGATCACCCCTCAGCCTTCTACACTCCAGAGGAAAAATCCTAGTCTATCCAGCCTCTCCTTATAACTCAAACCATCTGCACTCTTTCTAGTTTAATAATATCCTTCCTATAATAGGGTGACCAGAACTGTACACAGTATTCCAAGTGTGGCCTTACCAATGTCTTGTACAACTTCAACAAGAGGTCCCAACTCCTGTATTCAATGTTCTGACCAATGAAACCAAGCATGCCGAATGCCTTCTTCACCACTCTGTCCACCTGTGACTCCACTTTCAAGGAGCTATGAACCTGTACCCCTAGATCTCTTTGCTCTGTAATTCTCCCCAACGCCCTACCATTAACTGAGTAAGTCCTGCCCTGGTTCAATCTACCAAAATGCATCACTTCGCATTTATCGAAATTAAACTCCATCTGCCATTCGTCAGCCTACTGGCCCAATTGATCAAGATCCCGTTGAATCCGAGATAACCTTCTTCACTGTCCACTATGCTACCAATCTTAGTGTCATCTGCAAACTTACTAACCATGCCTCCTATATTCTCATCTAAATCATTAATATAAATGACAAATAACAGTGGATCCAGCACTGATCCCTGAGGCAGACTGCTGGTCACAGGCCTCCAATTTGAAAGACAACCCTCTACAACCATCCTCTGGCTTCTGTCGTCAAGCCAATTTTGTATCCACGGGCGGCACGGTAGCACAGTGGTTAGCACTGCTGCTTCACAGCTCCAGGGACCTGGGTTCGATTCCCGGCTTAGGTCACTGCCTGTGTGGAGTTTGCACATTCTCCTCGTGTCTGCGTGGGTTTCCTCCGGGTGCTCCGGTTTCCTCCCACAGTCCAAAGATGTGCGGGTTAGGTTGATTGGCCATGCTTAAATTGCCCCTTAGTGTCCTGAGATGTGTAGGTTAGAGGGATTAGTGGGTAAAATATGTAGGGCCTGGGTGGGATTGTGGTCGGTGCAGACCCGATGGGCCGAATCGCCTCTTTCTGTACTGTAGGGTTTCTATGATTTCTATGATGCCTGGAATGTAAGGTAAGTCCATTCAAAATTCTGATGGCAGCAGGGAAGAAGCTGTTTTTGAGTCAGTTGGTGCGTGATCTCAGATTTTTGGATCTTTTTCCTGATGGAAGAAGGTGGAGGAGAGTATGTCCAGGGTGCACCGGGTCCTTGATTATGCTGGCTGCTTTTCTGAAGCAGCGGGAAGTGTGGACCGTGTAAATGGATGTGAGGCTGGTTTGAGTGATGGACTGGGCTTCATTCACGACCTCTGTAGTTTATTGCGGCCTTTGACAGAGCAGGAGTCATACCAAGCTGTGATACAACCAGAAAGAATGCTTTCTATGGTGCATATGTAGAAGTTGGTGAGAGTTGTAGTGGACATGCCAAATTTCCTTAGTCTCCTGAGAAAGTAGAGGCATTAGTGGGCTTTCCTAACTATAGCCTGTGCATGGAGGGACCAGGATCTGGACACCTAAAAACTTGAAGCTCTCGACCATTTCTACTTCATCCCCATTGATGTAGACAGGGGCATGCCCTCCACTATGCTTTCTGAAGTCGATGACTATCTCTTTCATTTTGTTGGCATTGAGGGAGAGATTATTGTCTTCGCACCAGTGCACCAGGTTCTCTGTCTCTTTCCTGTACTATGTCTCATCATTGTTTGAGATCTGACCCACAACAGTGGTGTCATCAGCAAACTTGGAAATTGAGTTGGAGGGGAATTTTGCCATACAGTCAGAGATGTATAAAGAATATAGTAAGGGGCTGAGGACACAGCCTTGCAGAGCACCGGTATTGAGAATGATTGTGGATTTGGTTTTGCCTATCCTTACTGACTGCGGTCTGTTGGTTAAGAAGTCTAAGATCCAGTTGCAAAGAGAGGAGCCGAGCCTCAGGCCATGAAGTTTGGAGATGAGTCTCATAAGAATAATGGTGTTAAATGTTGAGCTGTAGTCTATGAATACGTTCTGTTGCAGTCTGGATGCCTGCTTGGAAGCTGCTGGGTTTTTCATGCCATTTTTGAAAGTTTACACTGCCCATTCCGCTATTTGACAATGGGTGATAAGGTACCGTTTAGATGTGTCAGATTACATTAGAGCACAAAGTTCTGGAAAGCACTGTTAGCAACTGCCATGCCATTATTGGAAACCAGGACTTCTTGTATTCCGTGTGTCATAATTTCTGGATTGTGGCTTGAGAAATTGTGGAACCCATGTGGTGCTCCTCCAACCATTTGGACTGTGCATCTACTATGATTAAAAACCCATAAAGGGCCTGCAAAGTCTGTGATGTCTGAGTTGAGACTGGGTCACCAGACATAGCTCCTGGCCAGCATTTTCAGTCTTGATACCCCATGGTGACAATGATGTAGCTCGATTGATAGCTGACGTTTGACTTTGGCAAAAGCCTCTGCCTCTGGAGCTTCCCAGTACCATCTCTGATATTTTCGTAGTAGGGCGTGCAAGGGGGCCAGCATGGAAGCCAAATTCAGGATAAATTTTCCATAATAATTTATTAATCCCAGGAAGGATTTTAACTCTGTGGTGTTCCTTGGAGCTGGGGCTTTCTTGATGGCTTTTACCTTATCTCCTACTGGGTGTACCCTTTGCCATCTACCCTGCTAGCTGACTCCAGCCGATTGAAAGATGCATTTCTCCCTCTTCAAGGACAATCCCACTTTTGAAAATCTCTGCAAGACCTCTTTTAAGATTGCCAGGTGTTTCTGTTCTGAAACTCCCATGACCTGGACGTCATCTAAGTACACTGCTACTTGGGTAGCCCTTGAAGAATTTTCTCTGCGACGCGTTGGAAAATGGGACGCCCTGATACGTATGGAATTGGTCTTGCTCTGAAATACCTATGTGTAGATTCAGGGTGGATGGAGATCTTGGCTTTGGTCCCTATTATTTTTCCCTGGCCTTCTTGGAAAACTCCAGGCTCTCTATGATAACTTTGTAGAGTCCCCCACGTCGAGCCTGAAGATTTCCAACCAGTTCAGCCAGATCTCCTGGAGTCAATCTCTCCCCACAAGACTTGATCATTGCCCCTTACAACAATGAGTGGAGGACAAACTGATTGCTGCCTGAAAGTCACTGGGGCTTTGTGGTGCTCTTCATTTTTAAAGGTTCTCCCATGTAGGTGGCTAATCTGGCCTTCGTGTCTTCTAAGCTCAGGAGTTGGATGCTAGTTTGAAGGTGCTTACATGTCTGTTCTCCAATGTTTTGGCCTCAACTACTTTCTGAGGTAGTGAATTCCACACATTCACCACCCTCTGGGTGAATAAATTTTTCCTCACCTCAGTCCTAAAAGGTTTACCACTTATCCTCAAACTATGACCACTAGTTCTGGACTCCCCACATTTTCTATGTTTCTATGTCCACCTCTATCTTCCAAGGACCATGACCAGTAGTTCTACCACTATAGCAACTTTTGTTGTGATGATGGAATTCAGTTGTAATGGCCATCTCTGGAAGAGGGAATATCTGCAAGATACGGTCAGGTACTGGCCTTGGCTTCTTCACTGGGCAGCACGCAGTTTGCCTGTTCCAAATATTTCGCCTTGGCTTTGCCCCTTGACAATGCTTGCAATAATCCGTTGTCTGTCATCCGCACCACTCTGGAATATGTTCTCTAACATTCTTGGGGTCGTCACTGCCTTTCCTTGACTGCCTGGTTGTGTTATTAGGGCTCTAATATTATAAGGCCTACATTTGCCTATTGCCTCTCATTAAACTGTCAATCAAAAATAGCCATTTATAGTATCAATGACAAAAGGCTTTAATCCACTTCATACCTCTTAATTTTGTGTAAATAAATACACATGTGACGATGCTATGCCTTTAAGAAATGTATTAGTCATGTTTCTTGTGCAGGATCTGTTTTAGCAGTTTTTAAATTATCGGTGCTGCTAGATCTATAACCAGCATCCTCCATTGTTACTGCAACAGTGTAATTGGTTGCTAGAATGTTTGTTTCAATCTAGATTAATGCTGTTCTGTTGTTTTTAGTGTTCCCTGGGATTTTGCAGAGTAGGACAGGAAAGTCAGGTGGCTGGGTGGAGTTAAGTTTACACCGAGTACTTAAACTCAGTCTGCTGTTGGATCTTAAGAGAGAGGTCGCTTTCTCTGTCTCTCTTTCTCTCTCTGGATTTAGAGACTGGCATCTGCCAGGAAATAAGTCTCTTTCTCTGAGATTCTGCTGTTTGGGGAAGGATCTTACTCTACAAGTTGCTGTATGAGAATTAGAAGATTGGTGTCTGTCTGGATCTCTGTCCAGAGATGTTAAAAGGCTGGAAATCTAGCATCCATGAGAGCATATTGGATGTTGGTGCTAACTGGTTCTGAAGAAGGGATTTATGTTTATGGGGATACTGCTTGCAATTGGAACTATAGCAATAGCTAGTTATTAAGAATTATACTTTGTCATGTTTAAGTATTTTAATTAGTAAAATGTATGTTTTGATAAAAGCTTCCTAGTGGGTCAATTGAATCATATCTGGAGTGAGATACCTTATGTTCACCCTAATACCAAAATCAAAAGTAAAAGTTGGGGCGGCACGGTAGCACAGTGGTTAGCACTGCTGCTTCACAGCTCCAGGGACCTGGGTTCGAATCCCGGCTCGGGTCACTGTCTGTGTGGAGTTTGCACATTCTCCTCGTGTCTGCGTGGGTTTCCTCCGGGTGCTCCGGTTTCCTCCCACAGTCCAAAGATGTGCAGGTTAGGTTGATTGGCTATGCTAAAATTGCCCCTTAGTGTCCTGGGATGCGTAGATTAGAGGGATTAGCAGGTAAAATATGTAGGGAAATGGGGGTAGGGCCTGGGTGGGATTGTGGTCGGTGCAGACTCGATGGGCCGAATGGCCTCTTTCTGTACTGTAGGGTTTCTATGATTTCTATGATTTCTATGTATAGGCTAACTTCATAATATACCTTGGAGTTTCTGATCTGGTCCCTAACATACCCATGGATTGAAAAATATCTTCAAAGAAAGATCAGGTTATTACAAAATAATGAAGATATCAGTCAAACAAAGCTAACCCTCCTCTACAAGTTGTGTCAGCATTGAGTACATTAGCCATTCTGGAAGTTCAACCAAGCATTCACAATGAGGCCATTTGAAAAAAATATATCTCTGGCCATCTGTTCAAACCACTTCTGTTGATACATTTTCCAGATAGTCTCAGTATGAATGTTTGACTGAGCTCCAAGAATGTTAATGGCCCCAATTCAGCAGGACTCTGTTTATACAGCTTAAAAAGGAGTGCTAGCTTTTTTGATTGACATCTTTATTACCTTGAAATAACTAATAGCTTGATCTTTCTTTGAAGAGTTTTTTACAATCCCTGTATGTACGGTATTGCTCTCCTTATTTAGAAGGATGTAAATGTAATGGAAGCAGTTCAGAGGTTTATTAGACTAATTCCCAGAATGAGAGAAGATTGGACAGGCTAGGCTTGTATCCACTGGAGTTTAGAAGGGTAACAGATGACTTGACTGAAACATATAAAATCCTGAGGGGTCTTGACATAGTGGATGTGCAAAGGATGTTTCCTTTTGTGGGAGAATCCAGAATGAGGGCTCATTGTTTAAAGATGTATTAGACAGAAATAAGGAAAATCTTTTTTCTCATAGATTGTCTTGAATCTTGGAATCCTCTCCCTCAAAAGACAGTGGAACAAGGGTCTCTGAATATTTTTAAGGCAGAGGTAGATAGATTCTTGATAAGTAAGGGGGTGAAAAGTTATACTGCATAGGTGGGAATGTGTAGGAATCAGATCAGCCATGATCATACTGAATGGTGGAGCAGACTCGAGGGGCTACTCCTGCTCCTAATCCATATGTTCATATGTTCATATTTACACAAGACTATGAGGTGTGAGGTAGATTAAAGTTTATTTGTCATTGATACTATGAATGGCTGTGTGTGTTACTTTTAAAAGGTTATAAATTGAGCAGTATTTTAGAGGAGAGATTTTCAAAGCTTCTTTGTTAATTACATCTGTTTCAGGAGCATTTCAAAGACTTGCCAGAGGTGCATTGGTTTTAAACATGGTGAATATTGGAAGAGTGGGTATGGAGGATGGATTGGGGCATGGAGAGGGCATATATGAGGGGTCATGAGGGTATGGAGAAAGGTGAGGCGGTGTGAGGGGTGAGAGATAAGAGGGTCTAACAGGCATTAGTACAAATGGGCTGTTGTCACAGTAAGCACAGGTGGCCTTCTAGCCTGCCAACCTAGTCACCCACCCACCTCCATTATCACCTTGGACTTGACTGTGAAGGCAGCAAGCCTGCCTTCAACCCACATCCACCTCCCAAACAGAAAAATGGAGTAGGCAGGCTCCTCCAGGGTGCCTTTCATTGCAGAGTCATGAAAAAACATATTTTTGTTAACAGCAAGATCCTACAATCAGGTATATATAAATGAGCCCTTACACTGCTTTTAGTTCTGTTGATCAAGAGAGGAAATATGACTAAGTGCCAGAAATATACTGTTCTCTGAATATTACCACAGGTCACTTAAACTCACGTGGACAAATGACCTGAGTCTCAGTTTATTTTCTCATCTGACAAATCACAATGTCTATGGGGGCTGAGGCTCATTGCCGGTGTAATTGTGGAGTGGGATGTTAGGTGGGGGGAGGAAATGATGGAAGAACCCAGCAATGCTGGGTCCTGGTCCACAAGGGATAATGATTGGGATTTCCTCTGGATCAGGAGGGGGCTGCAGCTGCGCTCACTTCTTTTATTCAGACATATTAAAAATAGATTGAGCCAGTGGATTGACACCATCCTTCAGAAATTCCTCTGGTCCATTCCCTTGAACTCCTAATGCACTGTCTGCCATTGAGATATATGCATTTGTGTAACACAAGTTGGGCTTTTGTGTTGAGACAATTCAAGGCTGAACTTTTGATTACCATGATATCAGCCTCCACATAAAATTTCAAGTATTTGTTTAGATGAAGGGCTATTGGTTTTGCGAACAAGTGCCTGACATGCATGACATTTTCTGCTTCCCCTCCATTTAGCAAGCATACACAAAGCATTGATGCTGGTGTGGACACCTACAACTGCTGTGGAAATAGCCTCACCCTGAAAACAAGACACTTGAACTCTGACTCTCACTCCATCATTGTTATATCACTAAGCAGAATCAGGGACTTGCACCCCAGCATCACAACTCCACCATTGTAACACTCCCTCAGAAGAACTGGATCAAATTCTGGAGTGAGTTGTGAACTCCAAGATTGATGCTAATTGAGCCAAACTGATCGTTAAAGACCATATTGAAGTTTATAAAAATGTGTTCTTTTTACTCTTTCCCTATCCTTCCACAATAAGCCAGGAACATAAGCTAACTTATGCTTTAATATAACATTTCTATAAAGAGCTCAAGTAACTGATTCAGATCAGCAGGACTTGTAAACTGGTTCAGGGCCATTTCTGCACATGTTGCAAAGAGATAATTACAAAAAAGGACACATTATACCTTCTTCATTTCAATTTAAGCAGAAATGCTGCTCCATAGATTCTGATCTGCACAAGTATAAATAAGTAAATACTCATCAACATAATGAATTGTGCCTGCATTATAAGCTGGAATAAACTGAGCACATTGCATACAAGAAGAAAACACAGTCCCCAGTCCTTAAGCCAAAAGCTAAATTTGTTTATTTTTCCTGACTGGGCTAATAGTCACATGTTTTTTATGACCTATCTGTGTTTTCATTATTTGTCAGATAGCAATGTATGATACTTCTTAATTTGGTTGATACTTTGAATAATTGGCATTCATTGTATTTTATCAAATTAACATTTCTACCAATATTAACAGACTTTTAGTTTATACAGAACATAAGTCATGGTGCTTTTACTGCTTCAGTCAGAAGTGTAACTATACATTTAACTGTGACATGTATACACAGCTTAGGTTAAATTTTACAATGTGTCATCTAAAAGTAATAATAAGCATTTTACAGAGCCTATCTGAATGAAAGTTTATATTTCTTACATTCCATCATTTCACTGCTATCCAGACAGTGTTATTTAAAACAAAACGTGTACCCTACAAGGCCATGTTTTACTCCTTTGTTTCCTGGCAAATGGTTTTCAAAAATCAATGTTTCATTGTCCATTTACATTAACTTTGTCTTGGGCTCCTAAAGATCATGTGACTGCCACCCAAGAATCTATCCTTTTCATGGTTATTTTGTGTCAGATGATGTCTATAATATTTTTTCCCAAACTTCTGAAGAGAGACCAGCCATTCACAGTTAAGTGGTCACTATTAAAACAACAATCATGAGAGATGTGCGCTGAATTTTACATACTGCAGCAGTGGGAGTCCTATCTGGAAGTCAGTGATCGCCAACTGCTGTCCCTGCCTTTGAAGGATGTCAAATAATTTTTTAATGTAATACATTGAACGGCCAAATAACGGCGGCGTTGCAGGGAGCCAGCCAACAACTGCATGGACCAGCTGGTGGGGGTATTCGCAGACATCCTTAACCTCGCCTTACACTGATCTGAGATCCCTGCCTGCTTCAAGAATATGACCATCAGCCCTGTACCAAAGAAAGTCAGGCAGTGTCCTTAATGACAACTGCCCGGTGGCTTTAACATCCATCATTATGAAATGCTTCGAAAGGTTAATCATTTCACGCATCAACTCCAGTCTCCCAGATTGCCTGGACGCACTACTGTTCACCTATTGCTGCAACAGGTCCACACAGATGCCATCCCCTTTGTTCTACACTCAACACTGGATAACAAGGCCACTTATGTCAGATTCCTATTTATTGACTTCCACAAATTCAAGCAGAGCAAGTGGAAAGAAAGCAACAACTAATTTACAAATTGGTGATAATCCCATTAAATAGCACTGATGGTGGTCTTCTGTGCTGCTTATTATTCAGTTGTGCATTTTTAAAAGAGAACATTAACCAGAACAGTGATGATGTGGAGATGCCGGTGTTGGACTGGGGTGGGCACAGTAAGATGTCTCACAACACCAGGTTAAAGTCCAACAGGTTTATTTGCTTGTGATTCCAAATAAACCTATTAACCTGGTGTTGTGAGACACCTTACAGAATAGTGATGATCAAAATGGAAGCATTGGTGTCAAAAAGGTGCTAGATGCTGACCGATGTCACAATCTGTCTACAATGCATACTTCCAGTACACATTCAATAGGACCATGCTAACATCCTCACAAGGATGATGTTCAAAACAGGCTGCATCGGAAGTGAGAGAAAGCTTCAAGGATGCCATTTTGGTACTATACCAGCAACTGTAGCTGCCAGTGCTCCAGAGCCAAGTTTTGCAGTGCTGCTCAACTCTTCAGCACCTCCAAATGACTCAAAAATAATTAGTACTGGAGAAGGCTATCAATGACATGGGGTAAGGTCGCCTGGTTTAATCTTTCGCCAAAGTATTGTGAGACTCATAAAAGTAGAAGGAAAGTAATTTAGAACAAGATATATGTGAAAATACTTATAGAACAAATGCTCAAACCATTTTCCCTCTTTCCTTTGCCTGATTTGATAGGAGCAATATTAGTAAATCAGTGCTGCAGTTTGTATCAGAATTATAAACTTAAGCAGATGACAATTCAACTTAATGAATGAAAGGGTCAATTGCTTGGATAAGTCTGATGTGGAGCCAGACTGGTAGACGTCCCTCTGTTTAGAAACAATTTTCAGCAATCGCCAAAAGGCAAATTAGAAAAATATTCTGTGAAAATCAACAAATGTCTCCATCACAAGTAAATTTTCCAAAAGGATGGTTTATCTTATGAGTTCTTTGAAATATTTATCTGATCAGTGTAATGCTTATGAGATAAATATTGAGTGAAATTTTCCATAATTTATCATGTACTTTATAATCTTCATACTCTAGATTTTGTCCCAAGAAAATATTCATTAAAATATTCCCAAATAACTGGCTGTACCAGTAATGTATGACTGCAATAATTCCAGTTCACCAGTTATGTAAATAACAACTGCAGTGTTTATTTACATATAACTATAATACAGAGGCTTGCGGCCTCGTGGCTGCCAGTCAGCTTCCAGAAGGTTCAGAGCATCAAGCTCCCCAGGTGAGCTTCACTTCTGCTACCAACACTTCTGCTGGGAACAATGCTTGAGGTGCCTGCAATTTACCAAGGACGCAGTTACAGAAACATGCCACCTCCTTCAGCTGGATCTATAGCCTCACAGGGTGATAAGGATGGATGTCTCTCCTTCTACAATATCTTCCAGGTGGGAGCAGACAACATTGCCAAATTTTCCCAGTTCACAATCCTTCACTGCATATGGAGAGATGCCAGAGGGCCTGTATGCCAAGGGCGGAGACTTCATCATAGAATTTTAGAACCATAGAATCCCCACAGAGCTAAAAGAGACAAAGAAATCCACTCCATTAACATGAAATTGGTGTACGATCATGCACAGAAAATCATGCTGGTGAATGCTCACTATCCTGACAGTAGCTATGATGCCTTTATCCTGAAGCAGTCTACTGTCCCCCATGGCTTCGGATCACAATGAAAATGAAAAGCTAGCTACTTGCAGATAAGCAATATCCCTCTACAAGTAACACTTGATAGTCCTGCATCACCCAACAATGTGATGACAACACACATACAACAAGAGCACTGGAACATCGTGGAATACATTATTGGTTCCCAAACTGAGTAACTCAGTAGACCTTGAGTTGGTTTTTAAGCTCATCCCTCTACATTCCTATTCTGAATGGAAACGCCTTCTGAAGGACACACTGGCCTTGGCAATTCTGGTACCGGTCACATCATCAATTTGAATACAGTGTGCGAGAGTGCTGAAGTGACCAAAGTTATCACAGGATGTGGAGAACAGGTTCATAATGTGCTGCATGTCTACCTCACTTCCAGCACTTACTGCATTATCATTAGTCATCAACAAATAGAAAATCATGCAGTCTATCAACGAGGACCTTGGTCTTGGTCTGGAGGCGTCACAGATTGAAAAGTTTGAGGTCTATTCAGTAGTTGATGTCAGTGCCTTGGTCCTCATTCTGGAAGGCGTCAGTGAGTATGCCTGAGAAAGTGATGCTAAAGAGGGCCAGTGCCCTATGCAGCCCTGTTTCATTCCACTGGCTACAGGGAAGGAGGCTGAAGTCTCATTGTTATGAAGGATGTGGGCCTGCATGTCATTGTGGAAATGTCAAACCATCTGAGTAACTTTGTCTGGGAACTCAAACTTGCTCATAATCTTCCAAAGCCCTTCATAGTTGACAGTGTTAAAGGCTTTGGTTAGGTCAACAAAGACGGCGTATAGATCAGCATTTTGTTCTTGGCACGTCTCCTGCAGTTGACGAACAGCAAACACCATGTCGCTGGTTCCCTAACTTTTCTGAAACCACACTAGCTCTCTGGAATTAGATCCTGCTCAACATGTAACATGAACCAGTTTAGGAGGATTCTGGCAAGGATCTTTCCAGCAATAGATATTCCCCTGTGATTGTCACAGGACTGGCAGTTGCCTTTGTGTTTGTAGATATAAATAATGAAATCATAGAAACCCTACAGTGCAGAAGGAGGCCATTCGACCCATCGAGTCTGCACCGACCACAATCCCACCCAGGCCCTACCCCCACATATTTACCCGCTAATCCCTCTAACCTACGCATCTCAGGACTCTAAGGGACAATTTTTAACCTGGCCAATCAACCTAACCTGCACATCTTTGGACTGTGGGAGGAAACCGGAGCACCCGGAGGAAACCCACGCAGACACGAGGAGAATGTGCAAACTCCACACAGACAGTGACCCGAGCCGGGAATCGAACCCAGGCCCCTGGAGCTGTGAAGCAGCAGTGCTAACCACTGTGCTACCTCTTTAAAGTCTTGTGGAAGGACACCTTGCTCCCATGTGGACTGGAAGAGCTGGGTGAGCTTTCTCAGCAGCTGTGATCCACTGTATTTATAGATCTCTGCTGGAATTCGATTGGCTCCAGGGGTTTTTCACTTGATTATTGTTCTACAGCTTCCTCTGTTTCCAGCAGTGTGGGTGGAGTGCCTCGAGCAGGTTTGGTGTTGACCTGGGATAGCCTATTTGTCATTTATGTGGGATGGTATGTTGAGGACGTTACTGAAATACTCAGCTCACCTCTCCAGTATCTGCGACTTCTCTATGAGTAATGTGGTCCCATCAGCACTGAATAGCTGAGAGGAACTGGCTGGTTGAATACTATAGACAATCCTGACAGACTTGATTTGATTAGATTTATTATTGTCACATGTATTAGTATAAGTGAAAATTGTTTCTTGCACGCTATACAGACAGAGCATACTGTACATAAAGAAGGAAAGGAGAGACCGCAGAATGTAGTGTTACAGTCATAGCTCGAGTGTAGAGAATGATCAACTTAATGCAAGATATGTCCATTCAAAAGTCTGATGGCATCAGGGAAGATGTTTTTGAGTCGATTGGTACATGTCCTTAGACTTTTGTATCTTTTTCTTGATGGAAGAAGGTGGAAGAGAGTATGTCTGGGGTGCATGGGATCCTTGATTAAGCTGGCTGCTTTTCCAAGGCAGCAGTAATTGTAGATGGTGTCAATGGATGGGAGGCTGGTTTGAGTGATGGACTGGGCTTTGTTCATGACCCTTTGTAGTTTATTGCGGTCTTTGACAGAGCAGGAGCCATACCAAGCTGTGATACAACCGGAAAGAATGCTTTCTATGGTGCATCTGTAGAAATTGGTGAGAGTTGTAGTGGACACGCCAATTTCCTTAGTCCCCTGAGAAAGTAGTGGTATTGGTGGGCTTTCTTAACTATAGTGCCCGCATGGAGGGACCAGGACAGGTTGTTGGTGATCTGGACACCTAAAAACCTGAAGCTCTCGACCATTTTTACTTCGTCCCCATTGGTGTAGACATGGGCATGCCCTCCACTATGCTTCCTGAAGTCGATGACTATCTCTATTGTTTTGTTGTCATTAAGGGAAAGATTATCGTCATCGCACCAGTTCATCAGATTCTCTGTCTCTTTCCTCTACTGTGTCTCGTCATTGTTTGAGATCCGACTCACTATGGTGGTGTCATCAGTAATCTTGAAAATCGAGTTGGAGGAGAATTTGGCCATACAGTTGGAGGTGTACAAGGAGTATAGTAAGGGGCTGAGGACACAGCCTTGCGGAGCACCGGATGATCGTGGAGGAGCTGTTGTTGCCTATCCTTACTGACTGCAATCTGTGGGTTAGGAAGTCTCGGATCCAGTTGCAGAGTGAGGAGCCAAGCCCCAGGCCATGAAGTTTGGAGTTGAGTCTCGTAGGAATAATGGTGTTAAAGGCTGAGCTGTAGTCTATGAATAGGAGTCTGAAATAGATATTTTTGTTATCTAGGTGTTCCAGGATTGAGTATAAGGTCAGGGAAATGACGTCTGCTGTGGACCAGAACTGTAGTGGATCCAGGCAATCTGGGAGGCAGGAATTGATTCATGCCGTGATTAACCTTTCGAAGCCCTTTACAATGATGGATGTCAGAGCTACCATTAGTCATTAAGGCATGCTGCCTGGCTTTTCTTTGGTACCGGGATGATGCTTGTCTTCTTGAAGCAGGTAGGGACCTCAGATTGGTGTAGCGCTTCATGTAATTTTGATCAACATAAACTTGTATTGCATTTGTCTTTTGACTCAGTCACACATACTGCATCTCATATAGACTACATTGGATTGTGCTGTGGATGTTGTAAATCATAGAATAGAATCATAGTATACCTGCAGTGCAGAAAGAGGCCATTTGGCCCATCAAGCTTGAAACAGACAACAATCCCAGGCTCTATCTCTGTAACCCCACGTATTTACCCTGCTACTCCCCATGACACTAAGGGGCATTTTAGCATAGCCAATCAACCTAACCCGCACATCTTTGGACTGTGGGAGGAATCTGGAGTACTTGGAGGAAACCCACGCAGACACAGGGAGAATGTGCAAACTCCACACAGACATTGGCCCAAGGCTGGAATCGAAACCGGGTCCCTGACGCCAGGAGGCAGCAATGCTAACTACTGTGCCAGCCATTGATGACTGGTCATCAAACCAGTCATGGTGCTTGCGCTTGGTGGGACTGAGTATCTTGTAAGCTGTGGTTTACACAGTATCCCATAGGGAAGGCCAAATTTCCTTGATGTTGTCTGAGGAGTCTGAAGGTCACTTAGTCTTTTCTCTAGATCAACAGTGATGGATGTAATCAATCTGCTGGATGTAATCAATCTTCAGTCTTGAGATGTTCAGACCCTTGGGGATCTTATTCCTTTGAGGGCATCATTTTGGCTGAATGTTCAGACATATTTTGGAGATGACAAGCCTATGGTCAGTCCAGCAGTCAGCACCACACATGGGCTTACTGTGTGGCGCTGACAGTAAGCGCCTCACATCCTGTCTGTCATTCTTCCTGACATTGACATTGTCAATGAGATGTCAGTGCCCAAAGTGAGGATGCTTCCAGGGCACCTTATTTCGGTTTGGGAGCCAGAAGACTGTGTTGGTGAGAAGAAGCTCATGCTCAGCATAGAATTGCAGGAGTTGAAGAACATTGCTGTTGTCTTTCCCTACTCCGTTTTTGCTAATCACATCTCTGAGCTGACTCTGGCATTAATGTAACAAAATATAACCAGTTTGTCTGACTTTGATGTAGCTGTAGTCAAGGAGTGAAGGTCTTAATAGATCTTCTTGATGACTTCAGGATTGGTCATTGTGGGGGCATAAGTACTGATGATGGTAGCTTGTTTCTTGCCTGACAGTGGGAACTTGAGTGGCATGAGGTGGTCATTTAGACTCTTTGGAAGGCTGGTCAGCTTGTTCAGCTGTTCATTTTTGACTGCAAACCCACACCAGCATTGCATTGGTCCTCTTTTGTTCAATCACTTCAGGAGAAGGTGTGTCCTGCCCCTATTTCCCTGAGTTGTCCTTCCTGTGCAAGACATGTTTCTTTGAGTGCGGCAATGTCAACTTTGTATTGGGCTAGCTCTCTGCCTCCTAGAGCAGTTTTCCATTTTGGTCTATCAGCTTGGGCCTTGTCCATGAGAGTGTGCACATTCCATACACCAAAAGTAAGATGTGTCACATTTGCTTTCTTTCTCTTTTTGCTATTGCTACTGCTAAAGTGATGCCCGCCAGCCATGGTAAGCTGGCCAGGTTTTGGTGAAGCAGGCAATGTTTCAGGCACCCTTTCTAGCCTCTTTCTCAGACCACAGAGGTAAGCAGTGCAATCCTGAAAAGGGCTGCTCAATTGCTCAGATGGCTGCAGAGTTTTGCTGCTGCTTCAGTTCAGACACAATGGCCTGAGCCGCCTTTGTGCAGGTTTGCAGTTACAGCTCCCAGTGAATCAGATCTGCTGCTTCGTCACTCGCCCATCGCCACATGACTTGAGTTTTGGATGATAGATGTATGAAGATGATTTGCACATGAATTAGATTTAAGTGAGGGAGAGTTGCGCACTGTCAGCCTCACTCTCTACTCCCATATTCACCTGTATCCAGTAGCAGGACAGCATCCAGACAACCGGAGGTAGATCAGAGCACAGTGGATGACTAGGACACCTTCAGTGCCTTGACCTGCTCTTCGTGTTCCACAACACATTGCTGATTCCACCATCCAGTCCATTGAACCTGTTAGTGGTTTTCTCCACACGGTCTGCCAGCAACAAACTTCACAAGCTCAGACAGACAAGCCCTGCCTCACCCAGGGCTTAGGCCTATTGGCTACTGTCACCTGGTTTAGCCTGCCAATCGAGGCGGTTTTCCAGAATGTGGCCACTGTTGCATGCAAACAGCTACTTGGAGACACAGATGAGCTGAGTGTCAAGTGGGATCCAATGCTGGTGAACTGCTCTAAGAAGAGCATGTTTTCCCCTGACAGAGGAACTAACCTCTGCCATGACTAACCCCAGCAACTCACTAAGGCTCTTTCAGTGGTACCTTCCAAACCCATGATCTCTACCATCTAGAAGGACAAGCGCAGCAGATGTCTGGGAAAGCCACTCACTATCCTGGCTGGAAATATATACTGCTCCTGTGCTGTCACTGAGTCAAAATCTGAAAATCCCTCCTTAGCAGCACCACACGGTCTGCTGTGGTTCAAGAAGTGGAGATGCCAGCGTTGGACTGGGGTAAACACAGTAAGAGTTTTAACAACACCAGGTTAAAGTCCAACAGGTTTATTTGGTAGCAAATACCATTAGCTTTCGGAACGCTGCTCCTTCGTCAGATGGAGTGGAAATGTGCTCAATGAGAGCACATTTCCACTCCATCTGATGAAGGAGCAGCGTTCTACGAATAGATAGAAAAGGATGCAGCGTCCTACGAATAGATAGAAAAGGAGCAGCGTCCTACGAATAGATAGAAAAACCTTGTCCTCCAGCAAGCTGGTACTACCCTGTCCCCGGCCCTGGCTGCATGGTGCCTCACCACACGCATATCACACCTCTAAGCAATCCTCTAAAGTATGCCAAGTATCAGTATCTGATCTGTTGACTGCAAGTGTGAGGTCAAGTGACAGTGTTTCTTCTTCACCAATCTTGCTCTTGCACCTATTGTTCTTCCAGCACTGCATGGCCAGGTTATAGCTCTTAGGTATCTGAACTGAAATAGGCACAGCAGTATGATCATCATGAAGAAAGAGCGGGAAAGTAAAAATAAAAAAATGTTTGCATTCTTTGCAGCTTTTAAATCGAAAGACAATGTGAGATAAAGGGTAAGTGGACTGCGGGAAGGGTGATTACGTATAAGTGTACCATCAACTTCTATCATTTTAGCCCTGCCACTAGCCAGGGATCAGAAATGGCCTCTTTAATGATGGCAAGCATTATCTCCTCCAAGAGGTAAAGACATGCAGATATATGTGACCCCGCACCTACTGCTCCTGACTGTGCACCATCTTGCACTGGACTCAGTCAACTGAGCACTCATTTCTCGTGTGGATGCAAATCATTCTCAATGCTGATGAACTGCCTAAGAATAAATAAAATCTTGAAAGAGAAGAAACAATTGGTCAATAAGTCTGCAATATATTTGGGTGATGTGGTTGTCATGACTGTAGAGCTGGTTTTGAGTGCAGTATGTGAAATGAGGTTGTGAGGCTTGCAGGTGGTGTAATTAATGGGCTATGGCATTTGAAGATGCACTCACAGACCTTCACTCCTCTTGTAAGTTCATTGACCTTCTTGTGGTGCTGTAACCAGATCCTTGGGCTTGACTCCTGGTGTTGTCCGTCATGGTTATCTGGTCCCACTGCATTAGAGTTTTTTCTGGAGGGCCTATTGGTCCTCTGTAGGTAGTTGAGATCCTTTCTTATCTGCACCTCTTTGACTAAGGCCTCCGCTGCAGCATCAGAAAAACTTGGAGCTCAATCTCTCCCATGTTGCATCATTACTGAGTATTTCCAGGTCAAAATTAGTTGGAGAATGACTTGTCGTGCCTGTTCCAGCCACAATGCATTTCCACTTTAAGAGGTGCAGGCAGGTTTTACGTATTGCAGTTAGCTTTAACTAGTGCTGGCCTCTCACAATTTTGAGACACTTTTCGAGTCATGCAGTCATTCTACATAGTGTTGAGTTCTTAGTGCTTAGTGAACACTGAATCTTGTTATTTAAACATTTTTTTAAAATGGGATGTGCGCATCACTGGCAAGGTCAGCATTCCACTGATCATCCCTAATTGCCCTTTAAATGGATGTTGGCATGCTGCCTGCATCGAAAACAATGAGCAGAGATTTACCCTGCCTTATGATCCCTCTTTGGGGTCCTGTTGAATTTATCATAGTGCATCTAGCACCATTATGAAAATTATTTTGTAAGTTTTTAGATTTCTGAAAAGGGCTAAACATGAGGTCATGGTAAAACTAGATCCAACAGATTATATTTCGATTTTAGATACTATAGAGAATAAACAATAGTTATGAGTATGTAACAGGCTGGAACACATTTAAGATCATATCATAAACCAGGAAAGGAAAGCGTGAGCAATTTGTTTAGCACCTGAACCCAAGAGTATACTGTAACCTGGGACACATTCCAACATAGGGCTTATTTTTGGAGGCCTCTCAAAGGAATGTTACATTTCTGTATCTTCTATAATCACTGTCGTACTGCCAGTCATTTTTGGATTGCACTACAGAGTGTAACAGAAAGGTGGTGATTTGGAGCATTTTGCTACAATTCTAATGTGATCAGCTGACAGGAAGAGAAATTGTTATTGATAGATAATATATGCATAGTTAAGTTTTTATCCTAGTTTCTGGATCATTCCATGGCCTTCACTGTTCTCCATCTCTGGAACCTCCTCCAGCCCTCAAACTCTCTGCAACCATAAGATATAGGAACAGAATTAGGCCATTCGGTCCACTGAGTCTGCTCTGCCATTCAATCATGGCTGATTTCTCAACTCCATTCTCCCGCCTTTACCCTGTAACCTTTGATCCCTTTACCAATCGAGAACGCATCTATCTCTGTCTCAAATAACTCAATGACCTCACTTCCACAGCCTTATGTGGCAATGAATTCCATAGCTTCACAAACTTCTGGCTGAAGAAATTCCTTCTCATCTCAATCCTAACAGTGGTGCTGCTTCAATTCTGGCCTATTGCACATTCCCAATTTGAATCATTCCACCATATCTGGCTGTGCCTTCTGTGCCTAGGCCCTAAATTCTAAAATTCCCTCCCTAAATCTCTTGCCTCCCAGCATCTTTTTCCTTCATCATCCATCATTCAAAGCCGAGCTCTTTTACCGGGCGGCACGGTAGCACAGTGGTTAGCGCTGCTGCTTCACAGCTCCAGGGACCTGGGTTCGATTCCCGGCTCGGGTGACTGTCTGTGTGGAGTTTGCACATTCTCCTCGTGTCTGCATGGGTCTCCTCCGGGTGCTTTGGTTTCCTCCCACAGTCCAAAGATGTGCGGGTTAGGTTGATTGGTCATGCTAAATTGCCCCTTAGTGTCCTGAGATGTGTAGGTTAGAGGGATTAGCAGGTAAATATGTAGGGATAAGGGGATAGGGCCTGGGTGGGATTGTGGTCGGTGCAGACTTGATGGGCCAAATGGCCTCTTTCTGCACTGTAGGGTTTCTGTGATTCTAAGATGATTCTCATTGACCAAGCAGTGTCAAATTTTGTTTTGATAACATCCCTGTGAAGCACATCGGGGCATTTTACTACGCTGAAGGTAATATAGAAACACAATTTGTTGTAATTACAAAATGTTTCTATAAGCTCTTAATAAAATGTTTCCTCCCATTAACTACCATCGATAACAGTGAACTGACATTGTTAAATTGCATTTTAAAATACTTCAAATTGGATGTAGTGCAAACTGATGATTTATAAATACCAGATTGGTGCAAAAAAGATGCACCATTCTAGTCCGAGAAAAGAATTGTGACCATGAAATTCGACCCAACAACAGGCAAGGGCATTGCAATGTGTCATTAACTCGCACCCTTGCTTCTGATATAGACAGCAGCATGCACACTTCACTCACCCTGCTCTCTTAAATGTTGATTAGCTGCACTCCTGAGCAGGGGATGGAAAATCATGAGAGGCAAGTACAAGTTCAAGCTAGCTTACAATACTTAAAGTTAATGTGCTCCTTTTAAATGAGAGGTGCATTCTCAATCGAGCAGATGCTGGAAATTGTTGCAGAAGGGAGTGCTGGTAAGAAGTACAGTGAACTTTGGGGACTACATGGCAGAGAGCGAGCTCCAAGAAGCCTTACTGTTTTATTATAACTAGGATGAGGTTCCAAAGCACTGAGGCAGGCCTTTTAAGCTTGGAGGCCCCTGTGGCTGCCTCCACATTGTTTCTGGTGTGGTTAGCCCAACTCCAGTTTGTAGCACCCTCTCCACCTCCCATCCAGAACAAATAAAACCAGCCGTTTGGGACAATTTCTCCCATGTTTAGCTTGGAGAGTCGGGAAAATTCAATTTCCATGCACTCAACTCAGGAATGAAAATTTGGGCTTTGTCTCTCTTATTTATATTTTTCACTTAACCTTCTGAACTTTCTATATTCAGCTTGGTTTACACTTATGTCATTGAGCTCCCTTTCTCTGCTTGATCTTACTCGCTATGTCTTTCAGCATCATGGAGCTCTGGTTTTGTTTGCCTTAACTCCCCCATTTGTGGAACTTGCAAGAACTTTTTAAAATGAATAGAGAGAGTGACAGATTTTCTTCCTCTGTCACCATTTACCTCCTTGGTAAAGTTCAACAGAAATACTTCCCTATGTAAGGTAGCTGCAGTAAAAATACATTTTTTATAACATTTTACACCATGAAGGATCAAGACATTTACTGGGTTAGGCAGAAAGGAAAGAAAATTATAGTTTTAATTACCAATTGCATTGAAGTAATGAAGGAATGACAACAATTAAAACTGTTCCATAGAAATCCCCAAAACCTAAATCTGGAGAGCAGCACATTCTTTTCCATCAATGCCCATTAACTTCAGAACAACACATCCTGTTGAAGCAGCATGAATTCTTTTGTGCCCACATTAACCATCCGACAGCCTCCTTGAGTGAGATTTCCAATTTAGTGTCAATTTCAGATGAAAAATTGAATGTTTGTGCTATTAACTTACAACCCAGTGGGATGTGGGTTACTTTAATATTGCACAAGACATGTGGGGGCAGCTGGCTTCTCCAGCATAGGTTTTATGCAGCTGACTTTAAACGAACTGTATAACCGCCAGAATTCACTTAGCCCAGATGCCAGGATCACTGAGTATAGATGGCAGGAAGACCGAGAAATCTTAAACAGGTCTTCCAGTGTTTTATCCGAAGAAGTTGCACTAGTTTTACATTTGGCTTGCAGTCAACTATCCATAGCCCACTTGTGGATATCCAGGTTTCAGAATTGATAAACTATTACACTTCCTGAAACCCATAGCCTGCTGGCAACACCATAATTTTGGGACACTGGTTCACCATCATTTTTAGTGGCTGATGGAAGTACATTAAATTTGTCCCCGAGGTGAGGAGGTTCTCCTATGATGCGAGGCCGAAGTTGAAAAGAATGAGGGGCTATCTCATTGAAGCATAGAAGATTCTGAAGTGGCTTGATAGGATAGGTGCTTAGATCCTTTCTGCTGGTTAGGGAATCCAAAACAGGGGGACACAGTTTCAGGATAAGGGATCGATCATTTAGGACTGAATAAGGAGAAATTACATCTCTCAAAGGGTTATAAATCTTTGAAATTCTCTTCCCAAGAGAATGCTTCATTATCAAATACATTTAAAGTTGGGATGGGCAGATTTTTGGTCTCTCAGGGAATCAAGTGATACAGAGAGGAAGCAGGAAAGCTCAACCACTAAATGGTGGCTCAATGCGCCATATGGCCTATTCCTGCTCTTATTTATTGTGTCCTTGTGTCTCCATACAATTTTGGGCAGGCATGTTCAAATTAGACAGAAATGAAATGACTCCATAATCCATCTAATTTTCCATAATTTCTTCCCCATTTGCACTGAACCTTAATTATGCCATTATAAAAATAGTATCCACGGTTGCTTGATATTGCCTCCATCATTGCCACTGCTCTAACACAATTTCCCCATAGATGTTGGGGATGCTTCTCCCACCCCGCCACGTGGTGGGAGAATCTTGCATCTGGGCATGTGCAGGATTCACGCATGCATTCCCGCCGCACGCGTTTCTCCCAGCACCGGATTTCCGGCGCCGTCTGATTCGCGCTGGAAACCAATAGTAACACCACATACATACTTTATGTCTTATTTTAATGTTATTTTAATGTGATTTGTGGGCCCAGGACTGAAATCTCCGGGCCTGCTAGCATCTCTCACCTCACCAGGAGGATTTCACTCCAACGGGATTCAGATTAGTTCCCCACTTTCAGGGAACTAGTGGCCTGACCTTGCTGGAGTGAAGAGGAGCAATTGGGGCTCCCTAGGGGGTCAGGCGGTGTGGGATGGTGCCCCTTGGGCATGGGCACCCTGGCAGTGCCAGCCTGTGCCCCTGACACTGCCCAAGGGGCAAAGAGCCCATATCCAGGGGGTGCTTTGGTACTGCCCACTGGGCAGTGCCATGGGGGTGAGGCTATAGGGGGTGGGGTCTGGCTGGGGGCAGGGCTTAGGGACAATCAGTGGGGGTGTGGGGAAGGTCCCGCTGCCACTCTGCATGAGTGTTATGAGACTTCTTACACTGCATGGGATCGATGGGGGCAGGAGGGAGGCCAGCAATCAGGGTGGGCTAGGGAGGGTGGGGCGGGGGGTCGGGACTCCTGGGGTAGGGTGAATCTGTTTTGGGGAGGGCTGGAGATCGGGGCGGGCTGTGAAGTGCCTGCCCAGGGGAGGTCTTCCGGAGGGAGGGGTGGGGAGAATGGTCACTGCTGGAAGGGGGTGCTGGAGATCGGGGCTGTCTGGGATGGGGGGGAGAGGGGGGTTGAAGCTGGCCCGGGAATGGTAGGGAGGGGGTACAATTGGGCTGTGGGGGCGTTGGGGGGGGGAGCACTGTGGGGGTCCCGGGCTGGCCAGCGATGGAGCTGACAGTTCGGGGCCACTGCCCATGCGCAGAAGCCCGCTGATTTCAGCCTCTCCAGCATGAATAGGCCCCGCCCCCTGAAATTTGATGATAATCACACTGGTGACCTCTGTATTGCACAGAGTGTGGGAGATTCTAGTGTGTACTCCCACTGAAAAAACCAGTGCGATTTATGCCAGTTTTCCTACGGATTTGACACTTTGAACTTTTTTGAGAGTATTCCAACCATTGATTCGGAGCCATTTCTGATGCCACTGGAGATGTAGAAGATACTTGTGCACAGATGCAACAAGCAGGTCAAGGACACACTTTTTCATTAGCAAGCAACTTTACTAGTTTTCTTGGATGTCAGCACCAAACTGATGGAAATGCAAATTTACTGACTACCTGATTCAAGGAGGTTCATCAAGGTGAACAACCTTGCTAAGGAATCAGACCCGAGTGACAGTTTCATATTTAACTCATGCTCACCAAGAACTGGATTAATACTGCCCAAACCTATTTCACATCAGACCCTGACAACCAGTAGGTAATGGGAACTTTTACCCCATTAAATTTAGCTGAATTTGAACCCAGAAATGATTGACCTTCTCAGGGCAGGTAGAGCTGTGGAATAAATGCGTCCGAGCCAGAATCACCCATTTCCCATGAACAATTTTTTAACTGAAATTTCTCTGCATATAGACATATTGTCGCTAAAACAATGGGTTATACATAGGTTGGCAGAACTAAGGCTCCACATGTACATGGTGATACAACTGGCACGTAAGCACCCAAAAATGTGCAGCCCACTGTTACTGACAAGCTTCCCATCGCCTGTCCATGTAGAGCCATCCATTAGGATGTTAATTTGCCAAATTATCTGAAGACAAGAGGGACGAACCCCAGCTGGCATTGGAAAGTTTCTATTAGAAACCAAGACGCACTGGCCAATGATTAACACTGTCCTGGATGACTGCAAACATACTCAAATATCAGAGAATTAATCTGCACAGAGATTGCTCAATAATTTTTCAGTAACCAGAAACCATTCTCTCAAATGTTAAGTGGACACTTGCACCAAACTGAAACCTATGCGCAAATTCAGTAAAACACTCCCACAAGAAAGTCAGCATTGTTCTTCAATACCATGCTACTCCATCCCCCCCCCCCCCTTACTTAGAGTGACCTTTAGGAATTTGGCATGGATACTGTCCATGTTTACTCCACTGCCAGACAGCACATTTTGGAATATACCTCCTCCTATCAAACAAGCTTAATCAAACATATCTGTGCACGATATGCTACTGGATTTTCCAACCTCCATGAAACTGAGTCCTTATGATAGCTTTTTGAGCCAACTTAGTATAAAGCACTCTCCAGGCTCTGGGAATGGCCCTACATATTTGTTGGAGAACGTAAGACTAGTCAGTTCTTAGTACTGGTGCAAAACAAACCCTTCATGATTAACTTGGATTTATAATAGACAAACAATTTACTTTTTTACATTCATTCCTGGAATGTGGGTGTCACTGACAAGGCTAGCAACTGTTGCCCATCCCTATTTGTCCCTGAGAAGTGGCGGTGAGCTCCCATTTTTAATTGATCCAGTCCATCTGGTGTTGGTACACACCTGCAGTGCTGTTAGGAAGGGGGTTCCAGGTTTTTGACCTCGTGACAGTGAAGGAATGGCAATATACTTCCAAGGCTTGCAAGGGAACTTACCAGTTGTTACTGGTGCACCCATGTGATGTTGTCCTTGTCCTGGTAGAGGTCATGAGGAAGGTGCTATCAGAGAAGCCTTTGAAGGAGTTACTCCAGTGTATCATTCTGATGGTGCATATTGCTGCCACTATGTCACTTGTGGTCGAAGGTGTGAATTGTTTAAGGTGGTGGATGGAGTGCCAGTTACATGGGGCTGGATGGTGTCGAGCTTCTTGAGTGCTATTGGAACCGCACTCATCTAGGCAAATGGAGAATATTCCAGCACACACTGACTTATGCCTTGTGGATGGTGGACAAGCTTTAGGAAGTAAGGAGATGAGTCACTCATCATGGAATACCCAGTCTCTGACTTGCTTGAACACAGGAGTTGGGACGTCTTGTTTAAGTTGTATAAGACATTAGTAAGGCCACACTTGGAATACTGTGTACGGTTCTGGTTACCCTATTATAGAAAGGATATCATTAAACTAGAAAGAGTGCAGAAAAGATTTACTAGGATGCTACCGGGACTTGATGGTTTGAGTTATAAGGAGATGTTGGATAGATGAGGACTTTTTTTCCTGGAGCGTAGGAGGCTTAGGGGTGATCTTATAGAGGTCTATAAAATAATGAGGGGCATAAATGAGGTAGATAGTCAATATCTTTTCCCAAAGGTAGGGGAGTCTAAAACTAGAGGGCATAGGTTTAAGGTGATAGGGAAGAGATAAAAAAAGGGTCCAGAGGGGCAATTTTTTCAGTCAGAGGATGGTGAGTGTCTGGAATAAGCTGTCAGAGGCAGTAGTAGAGGAGGGTACAATTTTGTCTTTTAAAAAGTACTTAGACAGTTATATGACTATATGACAGCTACGACTCTCACCAACTTTTACAGATGCACCATAGAAAGCATTCTTTCTGGTTGTATCACAGCTTGATAGTCTCCTGCTCTGCCCAAGACCGTAAGGAACTACAAAAGGTCGTGAATGTAGCCCAATCCATCATACAAACCAGCCTCCCATCCATTGACTCTGTCTACACTTTCCACTGCCTCGGCAAAGCAGCCATGATTATTAAGGATCCCACACACCCTGGAGATTCTCTCTTCCACTTTCTTCCTTCGGGAAAAAGATACAAAAGTCTGAGGTCGCATACCAACCGACTCAAATACAGCTTCTTCCCTGCTGCTGTCAGACCTTTGAATGGATTTACCTTGCATTAAGTTGATCTTTCTCTACACCCTAGCTATGACTGTAACACTACTTTCTGCACTCACTTACTTAGGGTAAGTTTTTCACTCAGAGGGTGGTGGGTGAGTGGAATCGGCTGACGTCGGTGGTGGTGGAGGCAAACTCGTTGGGGTCTTTTAAGAGACTTCTGGATGAGTACATGGGATTTAATGGGATTGAGGGCTATAGATAGGCCTAGAGGTAGGGATATGATCAGCGCAACTTGTGGACCGAAGGGCCTGTTTGTGCTGTGGCTTTCTATGTTCTATGTTCTATGTTTCCTTCTCTATGAACGGTATGTTTTGTCTGTATAGCGTGCAAGAAACAATACTTTTCACTGTATGTTACTACATGTGACAATAATAAATCAAATCAAATCAAATGAGTAAGATGGGTATAGAGGGATATGGGCCAAGTGTGGGCAATTGGGACTAGCTTAGTGGTAAAAACTGGGCGGCATGGACAAGTTGGGCCGAAGGGCCTGTTTCCATGCTGTAAACCTCCATGACTCTATGCTCTTGTAAGCATAGCATTTATATGGCTAATCCAGATAAGTTTCTGGTCAATATCAGAATTGACCAGAATTGACCAGAATCCTTCAGGATGTATCCTCCAGGATGTTGTTGGTGGGGGCTTCAGTTATGGCAATCCGTTGAATGTCGAGAAGAGAATGTTAGATTCTCTCTTGTTGGAAATGGTCATTGCCTGATATTTTGTGTGGTGTGAATGTTACTTGCCAGTTATCAGCCCAAGCCCAAATGTGCTCTAGGTTCTTTGTCTGAGGAGTCCCATTGGATACTGAACACTGTTTATTCACCAGCTAACATACCTATTTCTGAACCAGTAATGGAAGGAAGGTCATTATGAAATCTGTTCTGTCCTGCCCCTGCTTATAGCTACTCCTACCAGGATATCTCAAGGAATGCCACACTTGTCTGCCTTGTGCCATGCTCACACATCGCTTGTAGCCTGTCTGCAATCACTTGTGATGTCTGTCATCCAGCTACACCTGGGTCTTTCTGCCTTTTTTCATTTTGCCTTCCAGAAGAACTTGCTGAAGTGTTTCAGCTCTGATCTAATGGAAATACTGTAATTTTTTTTTCTAGATGTAATATTTTAGTTTTTTTTTTACTTTGGCAATTTCAAACACCTCTTCATTCATCTTATGGCTTTACATCCACATTTCAAGGGCTTTATTTTTTCCACAGATTTTTATTTATTGTCCAAGTTTCTATGCTATACAGGAAAATGGATAGGAGGTAGCATCTTATGAGTTAGCAGCTGAAGATATTTGGGTCTAGGACACTACCCTGAGGAATTCCAACAATAATCTCCCGGGGCTGAGATGATTGATCTCCAGCAACCACAACGATCTTCCTTTGTGCTAGGTATGATTCCAATCAGTGATGAGTTTTCCCCTTGATTCTCATTGACATCAATTTTGCTAGGGCTCCTTGATGCCATGCTCAATCAAATCTTGCCTTCAGAGCAGTCACTCTCATCTCATCACTGGAATTCAGCTCTTCTGTCTATAGTTGGACCAAGACTGCAGCACCCATGCCCTGGTCTCCCAGTGAACTGTAGATCTCCTGCCTCCTCCCCTCCCACCCTGCAGAGCTCCTCTCCCCCAATCACCAGCCCTGCAGAGCTCCCCCTTCCGTACCTGATCACCGCCCCTGCAGAGTTTCCCCCCTTCCCTCCCCAATCACCATCTCTGTGGATCTTCCCCCCGCTGCACCCACCATCATAGCCCCACCTCCACTCAGGTTCCACCCCATGCAGGCCTCACTCCCTCAGCACTGCCCTGACATAGCTATGATGCCCAGAGGGGCAGTGCCATGGTGCCCAATGGGTACTGCCAGGCTGGCACTGCCCCAGGGGCACTGCCCAGCTCTCTCCCTGAGGAACTTCAATGGCCTCTGATTCCCCCCGGAATGGCCATCATGTTTTTCTCTGCCAATAGAGTCAAGGGGGGGGGGGTGCGGGAGACTCAAATGGAGGCCATTTAGCGGCTGCCCACTGGGCGCCATAGCCTCAGCAAGTCAATGGGCGCTGGAATTCCAGTGCCATCTGCTCCGCACCAGAAATCAGTGCGGAGCTATATAATTTGTTTAAGTAAGGATTTAAATATAATTTGCCCGGGGTGTGAGTCTCCAGGCCCACTAGCCTCTCACCCACCCGCCAGGAGCGGTTCATTCCAGCGGGGTTTACAATAGCTTCCCACTTGTGGGAAGCTGGCGACCGGACCCTGCTGGAGTGAAGGGAGGTCATCGAGGCCCCCCAGAGGGTCGGGGACATTGCCAGCTTGGCAGTGCCTGCCTGACCCCCTGGCACTGCCAAGAGACAAAGTGGCAATGCCAAGGCAGCACTTTGGCACTGCCCACCAGGCATTGAGCTGTGCTAAAATTTGGGTCCAGAGGGAGCAGGCCTATTAGGGGAGCAACTGGTGGGGGAGGGAGATCGGTGGGGTGGGGAGGGTCCTGCTGCCACTCTGCAGTCCGGCTGGATGACAGAGGGAGGGAGGCCAGCAATCAGGGCTGGAGGGGGGGTTGGGGCTGCCAGTGGCAAGTGGGTGGGGGGTGGGGGTGTGGGCAGGGGGAATGGCTGGAGATTGAGATGGGCTGGGGGGATGGTGGGGGGGCCAAGACTGGGCCCAGACACGTCCGAGGGGGGGCAGCGATTGGGCCGTGGGGTGCTCAAAGGGGCAGCATTGCGGGGTCACGGGGATGGCCAGCAATTGAGCTGGCCAGCGATCGGGAGGCCAGCAGTGTGGGCTACTGCGCATGTGCCGATCTCGCACTGACAGAATGGTGTATGCGGAGTGGCCCGCTCAGCGTTATGCTCTTGGGCAGGAATAGGCCACACCCACAGATTTTCAGCGTGATGCATACTAGTGCACTCTGCAGTGCACAGAGTGTGGGTGATTCATTTTGAAAATCCCAATGAAAACAATCAGTGAGATTGACTCCGGTTTTTGCGCGAATTCGACATTTAGAATTTCTTTGGGAGAATCGCCCTCTCGGTGTGATTCTCACCGGTCGGATGCTCGACTGGTGAGATGGTTAACACAAGTGAGCATGGACGATAGCGTCCGGGACCCACTAATGACATGTTAAACGTGTCATTAATACTTAAATCGGCTTCGCGCCCTTTCGGGGCACAAAGCCAATTTCACTGGCAGAACAGGGCTGGTAAGATTGAGGGAGGTGAGAAACCAGGCGCAAACCCGATTTTTCACATCTCACTCTGTCTTACTACCTCACCTCGCCAGGCAGGACACCTACACCACCCCTGCAGATTCCCCCCTCTCCCCCCTCCCCGATCACCACCCCTGCAGATTTCTCCCCACTCCCCCCCTCTCCGACCACCACCCCTGCAGATTCCCCCCTTTCCTCCTTCTCCGATCACCACCCCTGCAGAGTTCGACTTGCCTCCCCCCTTTATTGCAACAAAACAGAATAAGAACATAAGAACTAGGAATCTAGTGATTCTCCCCGGAATAGAGCCTCTGGCCATGTGACTCACTCAAATTGCCTGCAGCTGAACTCCCTTAACAAGGGAGAGTTGCATATAAGCTCAAACGATGGACACACAGGCAGTCACACCAAAAATATGGCATCTAGAAGAACTGCACCAGGGTTTATCGAGGGAGAGCTGGGCCATCTGCCAGATGCGGTGAAGGGGAGGAGGGACACATTCTTCCCTCTGGATGGGCAACGAACTAGGGGTCGGGACGGCAATGCAGCTTGGGAGGTGGTGGCAGTAGCAGTCAGTGCCCATGCACTGGCACATAGGACAGGCTGTAAGTGCCAGAAGAAAATGAAAGACCTCACTCCGGCAACAAGAGTGAGTAGCCATCCTGTCCTGGCATTGGTCTCATATGTTGTGCCTGCAATGTCCATCCACCCACTGATACCCCGTGTCCTTCCTGCATCTGACTCCCTCGCACCTGCCTCCAACCCTCTGGCACCCCCCTCCTCACAACCCCTGCTGGCCATGGCACAGCCTCGACAGATCCCACCCAGCCAACCGTACCCCCAACACCCCGTGCCCTTTCAGCCATCAGGCTTTCAATTCCCCCTTCTGTCCCCACAGGAGAAGATGGCGCATAACCACTGGGAGTGGAAGAAGACAGGTGTACCCGACCTGTGAATCGTCACTCCCTTTGAGGGGAGAGCCCTAGATCTGGCAGGGGAGGAGAAGGACAGGACCATGACTGACAGCCAGGTTGGTGTGTGACATAATAGTGAGCATCTGCCAATCCTTCGTTCATATGGAATATCTCAAGTTAGTGGCATGCTGCCTAGATACCTGTCCTTCCCTTGCATTCACCCTTGTGTTGTTTGTGGCAGGAAACGGCCCCGATGCATGCGGCCCGTGTGGCATAGCCGTCCCCCTGCTTCTCCCATTGAGATGCCACACAACAGTTCAGAGGAAATCTCGGAGGAAGGGCCTGAGGAAACCTCTGAGGCCAGCACCAGTCAGTCGACACAGGCTTCCACCACACAATCCATCAGCACAGATACTATCACCTCGGTGGGCCAAGTTAATGATGAGGCTTCTGGGTCACTGTTTGGTGCGCACGACACAGCCGTTGATGTACATCGGAAGGAGGCAGGAATGTCCGAGGCCTCTGGCATGCGGGGCGGGTGGAAGGAGAACAAATCCATGAGGTTTTCCATCCCGGAACCTGCACTTGCTCCCACCAACTCGTGTCCCAACTAAGTGTGGACAGTGACAAGCCACGCCGATGGATTAGCAAGCATCAATGCACCCTCACCATGGGGGGCACGGAGAGCATATGGTTGGCTTTGTGGGGATCCCCATTGAGAAGGCTTGAAGTATAGACATGGGTGCACCCACCTGGATTTCTGATGCAGTGGCTTCTAGGAATGGCTTACAGTTCATACAGATGTGGGAGTGACACCATCATTACTATCATGGGATGGGTTCCCATCGAGGGCAGCACTGCAGAATCCATGCGGTGTGAGAAGCAGTTTTAATACCTGCTGCTGCTTGTTTGTGTTAGTGGGGTTACTGGGATGGATTATCAGCAGTCAGCCAGAGCCTGTGTAGCTGACAGATGGAAGGGTGCCATGACGACAGCACTGGGGTTGGTGGCCACTCTCATAAATGACCCCTCGGGTTTGCCCAGCAGCCAGGCAGGTTGCACGCAACACCAGCCCCCAGCCAACGCTGACCCCTGAGCTCTGGACCTCCAGAACGGCACGAGCCCCCTCACACCCAAATACCCATGCAAGTCCTTGACGCACCCCGGAGGCTGGTGGTCAGAGATACGTACCTCTTGGCTCCCCTTCACTAATGCTGTGCCTGAAACTAACTTTTATGAAGCAGGTGTTTCTCTCGTGGGCATGACGTCTCACTGAAATGCATGCAGATGCGTGCAAATTGACGTTTTTGCCTATTTTGGGCGCAATCCTCATTATGCCCGGGAAAAGTGTTTAATACGATGGAAACTGTGGGAAAATGGGCGCAATTCTTATTCTTGGCTTGTCAAGCAACCTCATGACCTCATCACGCCAATCTACGGATGGAACAACGTCATAAAATCGCCCTAAGTGTCAAAAAAGTCTGAAAATGGGTGTGTATCACATCGGTCCTTTGGGCGAGTTTGGCACTGCCAAACTGTACTTTTTTTGACAGCAGGAAGATTTGCAGCAGTTGAGGGGAGTAGGGGCAGAGCCTAAGTTCATCATGGAAACCAGCTTCAGAACACTCGGACGCCATTGCACAGGGCGCCCCAATGTCCCAGTGGACTGGGAGACCTCCTCCCGCCCTCCCTCCCAGCCATACAGACATCCGACCCCCATCATCGGCAGCATATTCAAAGAAAATTATAGCACAGGAACAAGTCCTTCGGCCCTCCAAGCCTGCACCGACCATGCTGCCCGACTTAATTAAAACCCCCTACCCTTCTGGGGGCCATATCCCTCTATTCCCATCCTATTCATGTATTTGTCAAGATGCCCCTTAAAAGTCACTACCTTTTCCGCTTCCACTACCTCCCCCGGCAACGGGTTCCAGGCACCCACCACTCTCTGTGTAAAAAAATCTGCCTCGTACATGTCCTTTAAACCCCTAGCACCTTAAACCTGTGCCCGCTAGTAATTGACTGTTCCACCCTGGGAAAAAGCTTTTGACTATCCACTCTGTCCATGCCTTTCATAATCTTGTAGACTTCTATCAGGTCACCCTCTCAACCTCCATCGTTCTAGTGAGAACAAACCAAGTTTCTCCAACCTCTCCTCATACCTAATGCCCTCCATACCAGGCAACATCCTGGTAAATATTTTCTGTACCCTCTCCAAAGCCTCCATATCCTTCTGGTAGTGTGGTGACCAGAATTGAACACTATATTCCAAGTGTGGCCTAACTAAGGTTCTATAAAGCTGGAACATGACTTGCCAATTTTTAAACTCAATGCCCCGGCCTATGAAGGCAAGCATGCCGTATGCCTTCTTGATGATCTTCTCCACCTGCGTTGCCACTTTCAGCAACTTGTGTACCTGTACACCCAGATCCCTTTGCCTATCAATACTCTTAAGGGTTCTGCCATTTACTGTATATTTCCTATCAATATTAGACCTTCCAAAATGCATTATCTCACATTTATCCGGATTAAACTCCATCTGCCATCTCTCCGCCCAAGTCTCCAACTAATCTATATCCTGCTGTATCCTCTGATGGTCCTCATCGCTATCCGCAAATCCACCAACCTTTGTGTCGTCCGCAAACTTACTAATCAAACCAGTTACATTTTCCTTCAAATTATTGATATATATTACAAATAGCAAAGGTCCCAGCACTGATTCCTGAGGAATGTCACTTGTCACAGCCCTCCATTCAGAAACACACCCTTCCACTGCTATCCTCTGTCTTCTTTGACCGAGTAAGAAGTCTAACAACACCAGGTTAAAGTCCAACAGGTTTATTTGGTAGCAAACGCCACTAGCTTTAGGAGCGTGCTGCTCCTTTGTCAGGTGGAGTGGGAGATCTGACCGAGCCAGTTTTGTATCCATCTTGCCAGTTCACTTCCAATCCCATGCAACTTCACCCTCTGCACCAGTCTGCCATGAGGGACCTTGTCAAAGGCTTTACTGAAGTCCATGTAGACAACATTCACTGTCCTACCCTCATCAATCATCTTCGTCACTTCCTCGAAAAACTCAATCAAGTTCGTGGGACACGACCTCCCCTTCACAAAACCATGTTGCCTCTCACTAATACGTCCACTTAAAAATGTTGCACAGACCTTGGAGAGTCAGGAGGTGAGTTGCTCTCTGCAGAATTCTGCAGAATTCCCAGCCTCTGACCCGTTATATATACAGGGTGGAATTTCCCCGTCCTGGCCAACGTGGGAATCATATCGGGTGGGACAGAAAATTCGGTGGATCATTTAAAGGTCTGTTGACCTCAGGCGGGAATTTCCAGACTGGGGGTGTGCGGCTGGAAAATCCTGCCGATCGTATTTATACGGCTAGTCCAACTCAGTTTATGTACCCCCAAGGTGTTGATAGTGGGGGATTCAGTGATCTTAATGCCAGTGATTGTCAAGGGAAGATGGTTAGATTCTCTCTGGGAGATGGACATTGCCTAGCACATGTGTGACATGAATGATACTTGCCACTTATCATCCCAAGCCTGAATGTTGTCCAAGTCTTGCTACATATGAGAAGGCCTATGAATCTTCTTTTCCTTGAATAAATCCTCACCTTCCAAATTTGTGCCCATGTTTCCTGCAATTTAATGTTGGAAGCTCTCCAATCATGTTTCTAGCCACAAAACTGTCAAGGCCCTTCGCAAAATAACAAATTGTATTCTATGTGACTGTGATCATGTTATATGATCCCTCCTCATTCTTCCCCACCTTAACCATTTTTACATTCCTAAGAATCCATTTGTCACAGAGAATCACTTGTAAATGGCTTCTTATCCCATTCCCACACCATTGCCTTTGGCGTCTCCCAAGGAACTATCTTTGCATCGCCCCACCCCGTGCTCCCCCCACCTCTCTTATTTCTCATTTAGTTGCTGCTCTTTGGTGACATCATCCGTAAACACAATGTCAGTTCTACAAGTGCACTGGCTACATCCAGCCCTCTCTCACCACCACCCATCATGATGCCCTACACTGCATCAGATTTGTCTTCTGTTTGTCTAACATGTAGTATTTGATGATCATAATCTTCTTCCAATGAATTATACAGAAAACCAAAGTCATTGCCTTCAGTTCCATCACAAACAAACTCAGTTCCCTAGACAACCATTCAATCCCTTTCTTGGAGGTCTTGTGGCACAGCGGTTGTGTCCCTCCCTCTGGACCAGAAACCCTAGGCTCAAGTCCAACACCTGGATTATGGAACATCGGGGAAGAGTAGGAAAAGAATATCAATAGTTTAAATGTGCCTAAGAAGGATAAACTGCATGAGAAAAGAACTAACAGAGAAGTACTGCATGAGGCTGGAAGAACAACATAACTCTTAAATAATATCAAAGGAGCTCATCACACACAAGAGCCTAATCATCGTTGCAAGGATTAACAAAAGAACATGAGGCCAAAGCGAAGGAACGTAAAGGCTGTCCTAAACAGAACTACAAAAAAGGTCATCCAATGTGTAATGTCCAAATTATGTTAGGGATAGTGGGTTTTAAACAAAAAGAAAAGCTGTGGCATGCACATGTAGCGTCAAACTAACATAACACACACCATTTGATTTGATTTATTATTGTCACATGCATTGGTATACAGTGAAAAGTATTGTTTCTTGTGCACTATACAGACAAAGCATACTGTACATAGAGTACATGGGGAGAAGGAAAAGAGAGAGTGCAGAATGTGTTGTTACAGTCATAGCTAGGGTGTAGAAAAAGATCAACTTAATATAAGGTAGGTCCATTCAAAAGTCTTGTGGCAGCAAGGAAGAAGTTGTTCTTGAGTCGATTGGTACGTGACCTCAGACGTTTGCATTTTTTCCTGGTGGAAGAAGGTGGAATAAGTATGTCTGGGTGCATAGGGTCCTTGATTATGCTGGCTGCTTTTCCATGGCATTGGGAAGTATAGACAGAGTCAATGGATGGGAGGCTGGTTTGCATGATGGATTGGGCTACGTTCACAACCCTTTGTAGTTTCCTGCAGGAGTCATACCAAGCTGTGACTCAGACAGAAAGGACACTTTCCATGGTGCATCTGTAAAAGCTGGTGAGAGTTGTAGCGGATATGCCGAATTTCCTTAGCCTCCTGAGAAAGTAGAGGTGCTGGTGGGCTTTCTTAAATATAGCATTGGTGTGGAGGGACCAGGAAAGGGTGTGGTGATCTGGACACCTAGAAACCTGAAGCTCTCAACCAATTCCACTTCATCCCCTTTGATGTAGACAGGGGCATGTCCTCCACTATGCTTCCTGAAGTCGATAACTATTTCCTTCATTTTACTGACATTAAGGGAGAAATTATTGTTGTTGCACCAATTCACCAGATTCTCTTGCCAGAATTCTACCGCCCCGCCTGCCACAAGAATTGGAGCAGGCAAGTGGCGGACAATGGGAAGGCTGGTAGACCTCAGGCGGGATTTTCCAGTCTCAGGTCGAGCAAGGCCGTAAAATCCCACCCTCTAACTCTTTCCTGTACTCTGCCTCATCTTTTGAGGTCTGACCCACTACGATGGTGTCATCAACAAACTTGAAAATCAAGTTGGAGGGGAATTTGGCCACACAGTCATAGATGTATAAGGGGTACAGTAAGGGGCTGAGAATGTGTGAGAGTACAGTGTTAGGCATAGGTGTTGAGGATGATCGTAGAGGAGGTGTTGTTGGCTATCCTTACTGATTGGGTTAGGAAATCTAGGATCTTGTTGCAGAGGATGGAGCCAAGCCCTCGGACATGGAGTTTGGAGATGAGCTTTGTAGGAATAATAGTGTTGAAGGCTGAGCTGCAGTCAATAAATAGAAGTCTGACATAAGTGTCTTTGTTATCGAGGTGTTCCAGAGTTGAGTGTAGGTGCAGGGAGATGGCATCTGCTGTGGACCAGCTGTAGTAATAGGTGAACTGTAGTGGAGCCAGGCAATCTGGGATGCCAGAATTGATCCATGCCATGACTAACCTTTCAAAGCACTTCATAATGATGAATGTCAGAACCATCACAGACCAATAGCTCTCAGGCAACTCAAATTCCATTGCAAAGTCTTTTTAAAAAATCTGTTGTTAAGATATCTCTGATTTTTTTTCTCTTCCAAGGGGAATTGCTTACATATTCCATTGAAATTCAGCATATGGGCAATTGTTGCATTAAAGTATAATACCCTAACACACAAGTACCCCTATACCACCCAGACTGCTAATCACAAGAAACAGACCATTACTTTTTATTCATTCCATTTTCCTATGTCATAATTAAATACATCATTTTCCTTATGTACATGAAAGCCTAGCAGCTGAATCAAGACTTTTAGTCATTTGCTGACACAAACGTTATTGAATATTGCTGAAGAGAGACATACTATTGCAGAGTCCAAAGTGAAAGTTAAACAGCAGTCTACAACACTCTAATGACATCAGCATCAAATCACATGATCAGCTCTTACAGCAACCTGCAAACTTTTTAAGTATATAAGATCCCTCCCCCTTTACTTCAGTCGTCATGATAACAAATTACTACAATGTTATACATAGGATAAATAATACACTAGACACAGTATTATATACATCATTAAGCATTGTATACAGTCAATAGGAAGGTCGATCAGGAGGACATCTATTCCTCTTTGGTTCTGTTCGATATTTTGGAACTTAGCTGTCCTTGACCCTAAAAGTATGATCTGGAATTTCAGTAGACAGTTCTTCTCTTGGAAATAATTCTGCATCGTTCTCATGTGGTATAGAAGCATAAACACAATCATCAGACAACTTAGATTCAACAAAATCTTCTGTAGTAGTATTCACAACGATAGGGACAAAAGAAGTTGGTGCTTCTGGAGATGATTCGGAGAAATCATTTTGCGATGACAACAATTGGTCAGCATGGCATCGCCAAGCTAGTTTGCCTTCGATTTAAACTGTGTAAGAAATTGCACCTCTGTTGCTAAAACTATGGCTAGTACCCATTTCTCACTCATGGCATAATTACATACTAACACTCCGTCTCCTTGTTGAAATAAATGTTGTTTTGCCCTCACTTCTCATCCAGCAATTTGAGATTGCTGTTGATGCTCTATTATCTCTGAAGTTTCTGGAGGTAATAACAAATCAAACATAGTCTCAACTTTCTTCTTAAGAGTAGTAATGCATCTGACCTTTAGGTAGTCGCAGGTGTATAGCTTCTATAAGATGCCAAAAAGCTATTCACACTACATGATAATGAACCTTGTTCTTCTGAAGGTTTTAAAGAATGTTTCAAGGATTGTATGAATATTTCAGCTAACCATTGGATGATTAAAAAGTGCAGATTTTATAAGCTGAGTAGCATTTACTTTGAGATAATCTTCAAACTATTGTGAAGTAACTGTGAACCATTATCGCTAATAATCCATTCCGATTTACTAAATCTTGCAAAAATGTTGTCAAGTTTCTCAATGCTTTGTTCAGTTGTAGTAGATCTCATGATAACAACTCCTGACCACTTTGAGTGTACATCAATTATGACTGAGAACATGCTATCCTCAAACAGGCCACCAAAATCTACATGTATTCATTGCCCTGCCATTTTAGGCCACTCCCAAGGATGTAAAGGTGACAAAGATGGTGTATTTCTTATCTATGCACAAGATTTTCACTGTCCCACTTTTTCTTCAATCTGAGCATCAGGATGTGGTCATCAAAGAAAACTGCATGCTAATTATTTCATCCAGACTATACCAGGGTGCCGTTCATATTCAAGAATACTTCCATGCAGACTCGGAAGAATGATCACTCAGATTCCCTATAATAGACACTCATCTTGGATGGTCAACTCAAGCTTTCTTGACATATATTGTTTCAAATCAGGATGCATACGATGCGTTCCAGCTATTGTTCCTTTCAATACCATATTCATCACCTTCCCCATCATGGAATCAAGTTGAGAAGCTGTCACACGCAAATTATCTACCAGCAAAAAATAATGAACATTTGAAGCTGTCAACCATTTCCACTTCATCCCCATTGATGCAGACAAGGGCATCAAGTCCTTCACTATGCTTCCTGAAGTTGATGACAATCTCCTTCATTTTGTTGACATTGAGGGAGAAATTATTGTCGTCATACCATTCTACCAGATTCTCTGTCGCTTTCCTGTACTCCGTCTCATCATTGTTTGAGATCTAACCCACTACAGTGGTGTCATCAGCAAACTTGAAAATCGAGTTGGAGGGGAATTTGGCCACACAGTCTAGCTGTACAAGGAGTATAGTAAGGGGCTGAGGACACAGCATTGCGGGGCATCAGTGTTGACGATAATCGTGGAGGAGGTGTTGTTGCCTACTCTTACTGATTGCGGTCTGTGGGTTAGGAAGTCCAGGATCCAGTCACAGAGGGAGGAGTTGAATCCTAGGCCACGGAGTTTGGAGATGAGTTTTGTCGGAACAATAGTGTTGAAGGCTGAGCTGTATTCAATAAATAGGAGTCTGACATAAGTGTACTCGTTATCCAGGTGTTCCAAGGTTGAGTGTAGGGCCAGGGAGATGGCATCTGCTGTAGGCCTGTTGTGGCAATCAGCGAACAGAAGTGGATCCAGGCAATCTGGGAGGCTGGAATTGATCGGTGCCATGACTAACCTTTTGAAGTTCTTTATGATGATGGATGTAAGAGCAACCGAGCGATAGTCATTAAGGCACGCTGCCTGACTTTTCTTTAGTATAGGAATGATGGTAATCTTCTTGAAGGAGAGGTTAAAGATGTCTGCGAATACCCCCACCAGCTGGTCTGCACAGGATCTGAGTGCTCATCTGGGTCCCCCATCTGGACCAGTCACTTTCCGTGGGTTGACTTTCGAAAAGGCTGATCTGATGGATGTGATGGTGACATCAGATACCGGTTCTGCTGAGGCTTCCAGGGCAGAAGGCATGCTCTCGCTGATCTCTTGCTCATAGCGGGCATAGAATGATGATGAGCTCATCGGGGAGTGGTGCATTGCTGCCAGTGACTTTACATGCCTTCATCTTGTAGCTTGTTATGTCTTGTAGACCTTGCCATAGTCTGTGTGAGTCTGTATGGCTGGCTCGGGACTCCAGCTTGGTCTGATACTGCCTCTTGGCATCTTTGAGGGTTAAAGAGCATCCCAAGACATTTTATAGATACATTAAAAACAAGAGGATAACTAGGGAGAGGGTAGGATCACTCAAGGATAAAGGAGGGAACTCCTGCGTGAAGGCAGAGGATTTGGATGAGGTCCTCAATGAATACTTTGCATCGTTATTCGCTAAGGAGAAGAACATGGAGGATAGTAAGTTTAGTGTGGAGCATGCTAATATGCTAGGACATTTTGAGATCAAGAAAGAAGTGGTGTTGGGTCTGTTGAAGACTATTAAGTGGTTAGGTCCCCAGGGCCCAATGGGATTTACCCCAGGTTTTTTGAAAGAGGAAAGAGAGTAGATTGCTTGGGCCCTGACAAAGATCTTTGTATCCTCGCTAGCCACTGGAGAGGTCCTGGACAACTGGCGAGTAGCTAATGTTGTTCCTTTGTTCAAGAAAGTAAATAGGGATAAATTATAGATGAGTGAGTCTCACATCGGCGGTTGCAAAGCTATTGGAGAGGATTCTTAGGAATAAGGTTTATGCGCATTTGGAAAAACATGGCCTAATTAGGGAAAGTCAGCATAGCTTTGTGTTGGCCAGGTCATGTCTTACTAACTTGATTGATTTTTTTGAGGAGGTGACGAAGGTGATTGATGACGGTAGAGCAGTGGATGTTGTCTACATAGATTTTAGTAAGGCTTTCGACAAGCCTTTATGGTAGGCTCATCCAGAAGATTAAGATGCATGGGATCCACGGTAACTTGGTTGCTTGTATTCGGAATTGGTTTGCCCGTAGAAGTCAGAGAGTAATGGTGGAAGGATGTTTTTCTGGCTGGAGGTCTGTGACTAGTGGTGTTCCACAGGGATCCATACTGGAATCTTTGCTGATTGTGATAAATATATAAATGACTTGGATGAAAACATTAATGGGTGGGTTAGTAGAATCATAGAAACACTACAGTGCAGAAAGAGGCCATTTAGGCCATTGAGTCTGCACCGACCACAATCCCACCCTGGCCCTACCCCCATATCCCTAAATATTACCCGCTAATCCCTCTAACCTACGCATCTCAGGACATTAAGGGTCAATTTTAGCATGGCCAATCAACCTAACCCGCACATCTTTGGACTGTGGGAGGAAACTGGACCACCCGGAGGAAACCCATGCAGACACGAGGAGAATGTGCAAACTCCACATAGACAGTGACCCAAGCCGGGAATCGAACGCAGGTCCCTGGAGCTGTGAAGCAGCAGTGCTAACCACAGTGCTACCGTGCTGAAGTAAGTTTGCAGACGACGCAAAAAAATGTGGAGTTGTGGATAGTGTAGAAGGTTGTCAAAGGATACATTGTGATATAGGTCAGCTGCAGATATGGCAGAGAAATGACAGACGGAATTTAATTTGGGCAAGTGTGAGGTGCTGCACTTTGGGATATCAAATGTTCATGGTAAGTGAAGTAGGCCATTTTCCAAAGCCATATTTTTATTATTATCTCATCAATATTTACCTCATTAAACATATTCATTTATTGGACTGATTGGCACCATTCATAACGTGCCCACAATGCAGAGAGGAACACCCGAATGGACATTCATTTAAATCGCCCTCTGCACAGCTGAGAGACCTTTAATTCAAATTTGACAGAAGATCCTTATTCTGCCCAGCAACAGCATGAAGCTGCATTTTAAAATGGCCCTTGGCCAGAAGATCGGGATATCTGCGAGTCAAGACCTGGCAGTGGGATATATGGCACAACTGTACTGTAAATAAAATATTATGGGAATAAAATGGCCAAAGCAGGCAAAGAAACTTAATAAACCAGGATAAAAAGAATAAAAGATTAGATTAAATCCCCCTACACACAGCAGGACAAAATGACATTAACATCTAATCTCGTAAGCATAGAATACAGACACAAACATCGGAGGTCGATTTAGATAAGGGGACACATCGAGAGGATAATGGGAAACACATTAAAACACCGGGGCAAGAACAGGCAGTCCCATTAACACGGATACACACCATACAGATGCAAATTGACAAAATCTACCAAGGAACTTCCTGACCGGATAGGACACATATTCTTAGTGTTAATCTGCTCGAATCGAAACTGCCCGCCAAATCTTCAGGGCAGCAATTAAAGAATCCCGCCACTTTTTAGGTATTGTAAAATGTATGAGCAAATGTTCCCACTCGAATTTGGATTCCTATAAATATCCAGAGCGAATGAGTAACTGTTGAGATCAACGTGGCCAAGCCACTGTTTCTGAGCTGGCTAGGCGGGTCTCCCTGGGATCACAGTAATTGTACAATAAAGAAAAACACTTTGAACCTTGCCTTGAGACTCGGCCTCTTGAATGCACTGGTACAAGGGATTTTTCCCTACAACAGTAAGTATACAGTTGATAACAGAGGAATCTTGGGGTTCAAGCCCATAGCTCCCTGAAAGTGGCCACAGAAGTAGATAGGGTGGTAAAGAAGGTGTATGGCATGCTTACCTTTATTGGTCGGGGCATTGAGTGCAGCTTTATAAAACTTGGGTTAGCCTCACTTAGAGTATTGTGTTCAATTCTGGTCAGCACATTACAGAAAGGACGTGGAGGCTTTGGAGAGGATGCAGAAGGTTTACCAGGATGCTGCCTGGTTTAGAGGGTACGAGCTATAAGGAGAGGCTGGACAAACTAGGGTTGTTTCCTCTGGAACAGCAGTGGCTGCTGTGGGGAGACCTGATAGGAGTCTATAAAATTATGAAAGGCATAGATTAGGTTGACAGTCAAAATGTTTTTCTCAGAGTTGAAATGTCCAATAATAGGGGGCATGCACTTAAGGTGAGGGTGGTGGTGGGGGGGGGGGGGGGGGGGGGGGGGTGGTGGTGGTGGTGGGGGGTAGTTCAAAGGAGGTGTGAGGGCCAAGTTTTTTACACAGAGAGTAGTAGGTGTCTGAATCGTGCTGTCAAGGCTGGTGGTGCAGGCAGATATGATAGGGATGTTTAAGGGGCTTTTAGATAAGCGCATGAATATGCAAGGAATAGAAGATATGGACCAAAGGCAGGCAGAAGGGATTAATTTAATTTGACGTCACACTTGGCACAATATCATGGGCTGAATGGCCTTTTCCTGTGCTGTACTGTTCTATGTTCTGTATTTAGAACATAGAACATAGAAAAAATACAGCACAAACAGGCCCTTCGGCCCACAAGTTGCGCTGGTCATGTCCCTACCTACCGAGGCTTATATATAGGCTTACCTATAACCCTCAATCCTATTAAGTTCCATGTACTCATCCAGAAGTCTCTTAAAACACCCTATCGAGTTTGCCTCCACCACCGCTGACGGCAGCCAATTCCACTCACTCACCACCCTCTGAGTGAAAAACGTACCCCTGACATCTCCTCTGTACCTATTCCCCAGCACCTTAAACTTGTGTCCTCTCGTAGCAGCCATTTCAGCCCTGAGAAAAAGCCTCCGAGAATTCACCCGATCTATACCTCTCAACATCTTTGTACACCTCTATCAGGTCACCTCTCATCCTTCGTCTCTCCAAGGAGAAAAGATCGAGCTCTCTCAACCTATCCTCATAAGGCATGCCAACCAATCCAGGCAACATGTAAATCTTCTCTGCACCCTTTCAATCATTTCCACATCCCTCCTCTAATGAGGTGACCAGAACTGAGCACAGTACTCTAAGTGGGGTCTGATGAGGGTCTTATAAAGCTGCATCATTATCTCCCGACTTCTAAACTCAATCCCTCGATTGATGAAGGCCAGCACACCATACGCCTTCTTAGCCACCTCCTCTACCTGCGGGGCGATTTAAGAGTCCTATGGACCCGGACCCCAAGTTCCTTCTGATCCTCTACACTGCTAAGAGTCTTACCCTTGATATTATACTCCTTCATCCCATTTGACCTGCCAAAATGGACCACTACACATTTATCCGGGTTGAAGTCCATCTGCCACTTCTCCGCCCAGTCTTGCATCCTATCTATGTCACGCTGCAGCTTCTGACATCCCTCCAACCTATCCACAACACCACCAACCTTCGTGTTGTCAGCAAACTTTCCAACCCATCCCTCCACTTCCTCATCCATTATAAAAATGACAAACAGCAAGGGTCCCAGAACAGATCCCTGGGGCACTCCACTGGTGACCGACCTCCATTCAGAAAAAGACCTATCTACAACCACTCTCTGCCTTCTGCAGGCAAGCCAGTTCTGGATCCACAAGGTAACAGCCCCTTGGATCCCATGCCCTCTCACTTTCTCGAGAAGTCTTGCATGGGGGACCTTATCGAGCGCCTTGCTGAAGTCCATGTAAACCACATCTACTGCTTTTCCTTCGTCAATGTGTTTAGTCACATTTTCAAAGAACTCCACCAGGCTCGTAAGGCATGATTTGCCTTTGACAAAGCCATGCTGACTACTTTTGAGCATACTAAACTTCTCTAAATGTTCATAAATCCTGTCCCTCAGGACCTTCTCCATCAACTTACCAACCAGTGAGGTTAGACTCACCGGTCGGTAATTTCTTGGGCTATCCCTATTCCCTTTCTTGAATATAGGAACCACATCCGCAATCCTCCGGAACCTCTCCCATCTCCATCGACGACGCAAAGATCATTGCCAGAGGCTCTGCAATCTCTTCCCTCACCTCCCACAGTAACCTGGGGTACATCCCATCCGGTTCCGGCGACTCATCTATTTAATGTGAACAGTTGGAGTCCTAGCACAGATCCCTGCAGTACCCCAATTATCACTAGTTTGTTCTGGGTTGCATGCTAAAATCATATTGATAAGCAAGAAGCACAAAGTTTGTGTACTGCATGGGGCGGCACGGTAGCACAGTGGTGGGGCGGCACGGTAGCACAGTGGTTAGCACTGCTGCTTCACAGCTCCAGGGTCCCGGGTTCGATTCCCGGCTCGGGTCACTGTCTGTGTGGAGTTTGCACATTCTCCTCGTGTCTGCGTGGGTTTCCTCCGGGTGCTCCGGTTTCCTCCCACAGTCCAAAGATGTGCGGGTTAGGTTGATTGGCCAGGTTAAAAATTGCCCCTTAGAGTCCTGGGATGTGTAGGTTAGAGGGATTAGCGGGTAAAATATGTGGGGGTGGGGCCTGGGTGGGATTGTGGTCGGTGCAGACTCGATGGGCCGAATGGCCTCCTTCTGCACTGTAGGGTTTCTATGCATGCTTCACAGAAACTTCCACAAACCCCAAGAGGCCAACAACGAACACAATGGGACAGCTAATGAACCGGAACAGCCGACAGAGAGATCCGCAGTGCATCCGAAGAGGAAAGAGTCGAATTGGACTCCTCCGGAAGGCCGCTGCCCTCGACTTGACATGTATGCCCAAGCCATCAGGAGGTGCGTCAACACCAAATTCATCAGCCGCACTCACAAGACAGCCCCGAACATCACCCAAGCACAACGTAACGCCATCCACGCTCTCAAGACCAACCGCAACATTGTCATCAAACCAGCAGACAAAGGAGGGGCCATCGTCATACTGAACAGAACGGATTACTGCAAAGAAGTGTACCGACAACTAAACAACGAGGAACACTACAGACAGTTACCTGCAGATCCGACCAAAAAACACACCCGTCAACTCAACACTCTGATCAAGACCTTTGATCCGGACCTTCAGAACACCCTCCGTGCTCTCATCCCACGTACTCTCCGCGTTGGAGATCTCTACTGCCTCCCGAAGATACACAAGGCAAACACACCCGCCGTCCCATCGTATCGGGCAATGGGACCCTGTGCGAGAACCTCTCCGGCTACGTCGAGGGCATCCTGAAACCCATTGTACAAAGAACCCCCAGCTTTTGTCACGACATGACGGACTTCCTACAGAAACTCGGCACACATGGAGCAGTTGAACCAGGAGCACTCCTCGTCACAATGGATGTCTCGGCACTCTACACCAGCATCCCCCATGACGATGGCATTGCTGCAACGGCCTCAGTGCTCAGCGCCAACAACTGCCAGTTTCCAGATGCAATTTTACAACTCATCCGCTTCATCCTGGACCACAATATCTTCACCTTCAACAACCAGTTCTTCATCCAGACACACGGAACAGCCATGGGGACCAAATTCGCACCTCAATATGCCAACATCTTCATGCACAGGTTCGAACAAGACTTCTTCACAGCACGGGACCTTCAATCGATGCTATACACTAGATACATCGATGACATTTTCTTCCTTTGGACTCATGGTGAACAATCACTGAAACAACTCTATGATGACATCAACAAGTTCCATCCCACCATCAGACTCACCATAGACTACTCTCCGGAATCGGTTGCATTCTTGGACACACGCATCTCCATTAAGAACGGTCACCTCAGCACCTCACTGTACCGCAGGCCCACGGATAACCTCACGATGCTCCACTTCTCCAGCTTCCACCCTAAACACGTTAAAGAAGCCATCCCCTACGGACAAGCCCTCCGTATACACAGGATCTGCTCGGATGAGGAGGATTGCAACAGACACCTCCAGACGCTGAAAGATGCCCTCATAAGAACAGGATATGGCGCTCGACTCATTGATCAACAGTTCCAACGCGCCACAGCGAAAAACCGCACCAACCTCCTCAGAAGACAAACACGGGACACAGTGGACAGAGTACCCTTCGTTGTCCAGTACTTCCCCGGAGCGGAGAAGCTACGGCATCTCCTCCGGAGCCTTCAACATGTCATTGATGAAGACGAACATCTCGCCAAGGCCATCCCCACACCCCCACTTCTTGCCTTCAAACAACCGCGAACCTCAAACAGACCATTGTCCGCAGCAAACTACCCAGCCTTCAGGAGAACAGTGACCATGACACCACACAACCCTGCCACAGCAACCTCTGCAAGACGTGCCGGATTATCGACACAGATGCCATCATCTCACGTGAGAACACCATCCACCAGGTACACGGTACATACTCTTGCAACTCGGCCAACGTTGTCTACCTGATACGCTGCAAGAAAGGATGTCCCGAGGCATGGTACATTGGGGAAACTATGCAGACGCTGCGACAACGGATGAATGAACACCGCTCGACAATCACCAGGCAAGACTGTTCTCTTCCTGTTGGGGAGCACTTCAGCGGTCACGGGCATTCGGCCTCTGATATTCGGGTAAGTGTTCTCCAAGGCGGCCTTCGCGACACACGACGGCGCAGAGTCGCTGAGCAGAAACTGATAGCCAAGTTCCGCACACACGAGGACGGCCTCAACCGGGATATTGGGTTCATGTCTCACTATTTGTAACCCCCACAGAGTTTCACTGGCTGTCTTGTCTGGAGACAATACACATCTTTTTAGCCTGTCTTGTTGCTCTCTCCACTCATGCTGTTTTGTTTCTTAAAGACTTGATTAGTTGTAAGTATTCACATTCCAACCATTATTCATGTAAATTAAGTCTGTGTCTTTATATGCTCTGTTTGTGAACAGAATTCCCACTCACCTGAAGAAGGGGCTTGCAGCTCCGAAAGCTTGTGTGGCTTTTGCTACCAAATAAACCTGTTGGACTTTAACTTGGTGTTGTTAAACTTCTTACACAGAAACTAGAGCAGGGCAATGTTGTATTGCGATCCTTATGCTCAATATCAGTCCAATTTGAATATCCCCCCTAGTGTCATTCACAACTCAGAATAAAGCCAGAACATGTGATGTTGGAGGTGACGTATGAAGCACCTAAATGGAGGTGTTATACCTTGGCTTTTGAGTATTCAGGCAATAATGCCAGGGTCCTGCCATGAAAAGATAAAGTCATGATGTGGAGATGCCGGCGTTGGACTGGGGTGAACACAGTAAGAAGTCTCACAACACCAGGTTAAAGTCCAACAGGTTTATTTGGTAGCAAATACCATAAGCTTTCGGAGCACTGCTCCTTCGTCAGATGGAGTGGAAATGTGCTCTCAAACAGTGTAAACAGACAAAATCAAGTTGCAGAATACTGATTAGAATGCGAATCCTACAGCCAGCCAGGTCTTAAAGGTACAGACAATGTGGGTGGAGGGAACATTAAACACAGGTTAAAGAGATGTGTATTGTCTCCAGACAGAACAGCTAGTGACATTCTGCAAGCCCAGGATGCAAGCTGTGGGGGTTACTGATTGTGTGACATAAATCCAACATCCCGGTTTAGGCCGTCCTCATGTGTGCGGAACTTGGCTATCAGTTTCTGCTCAGCGACTCTGCGCTGTCGTGTGTCGTGAAGGCCGCCTTGGAGAACGCTTACCTGAAGGTCCAAGGCTGAATGCCCGTGACTGCTGAAGTGCTCCCCCACAGGAAGAGAACAGTCTTGCCTGGTGATTGTCGAGCGGTGTTCATTCATCCGTTGTCGTAGCGTCTGCATGGTTTCCCCAATGTACCATGCCTCGGGACATCCTTTCCTGCAGCGTATCAGGTAGACAATGTTGGCCGAGTTGCAAGAGTAGGTACCGTGTACCTGGTAGATGGTGTTCTCACATGAGAACACCTCTCTCTCTCTCTCTCTCTCTCACACACACACACACTCACCTCTCTCTCTCTTACACACACTCTCGCCTCACTCTCTCTCTCTCTCTCTCTCTCTCACACACACACACTCACCTCTCTCTCTCTCACACACACACACTCACCTCTCTCTCTCTCACACACACTCGCCTCTCTCTCTCTCTCTCACACACACTCTCGCCTCACTCTATCTCTCTCTCTCACACACACTCGCCTCTCTCTCTCTCACACACACTCTCGCCTCACTCTCTCTCACACACACTCTCGCCTCACTCTCTCTCTCTCACACACACACTCGCCTCTCTCTCTCTCCCTCTCTCACACACACTCGCCTCTCTCTCTCACACATACACACACACACTCGCCTCTCTCCCTCTCTCACACGCACTCGCCTCTCTCTCTCTCACACACACACTCGCCTCTCTCTCTCACACATACACACACACACTCGCCTCTCTCTCTCTCACACACACACTCGCCTCTCTCTCTCTCCTTCACACACACACTCGCCTCTCTCTCTCTCTCACACACACACTCGCCTCTCTCTCTCTCCCTCTCTCACACACACTCGCCTCTCTCTCTCACACATACACACACACACTCGCCTCTCTCCCTCTCTCACACACACTCGCCTCTCTCTCTCTCACACACACACTCGCCTCTCTCTCTCACACATACACACACACACTCGCCTCTCTCTCTCTCACACACACACTCGCCTCTCTCTCTCTCCTTCACACTCACACTCGCCTCTCTCTCTCTCTCACACACACTCGCCTCTCTCTCTCTCTCTCACACACACACACACTCACCTCTCTCTCACACACACACACTCGCCTCTCTCTCTCTCTCACACACACTCGCCTCTCTCTCTCACGCACACACTCTCGCCTCACTCTCTCTCTTACACACACTCGCCTCTCTCTCTCTCTCACACACACACTCGCCTCTCTCTCTCTCCCTCTCTCACACACACTCGCCTCTCTCTCTCTCACACACATTCGCCTCTCTCTCTCTCTCACACACACACACACACACACACACACACTCACCTCTGTCTCACACACACACAAACATACACACACACTCGCCTCTCTCTCTCTCACACACACACACACTCGCCTCTCTCTCTCTCTCTCTCTCACACACACACTCGCCTCTCTCTCTCTCTCACACACACTCGCCTCTCTCTCTCTCTCTCTCACACACACACTCGCATTTCTCCCTCTCTCACACACACACACTCGCCTCTCTCTCTCTCTCACACACACACTCACCTCTCTCTCACACACACTCGCCTCTCTCTCTCTCTCTCACACAGACACTCGCCTTTCTCCCTCTCTCACACACACACACACTCACCTCTCTCTCTCACACACACTCACCTCTCTCTCTCACACAGACACTCGCCTTTCTCCCTCTCGCACACACTCGCCTGTCTCTCCCTCTCTCACACGTACACTCACCTCTCCCACTCACATGTGCACGTTCGTCTTTCCCTCTCACTCTCGCACTCGCCCCTCTCTCTGATACACACACATTCGCCCCTCTCTCTCTCTCACACCCACACTCGCCCCTCTCTCTGATACACACACACTCACCTCTCTCTCTCACACACACTCGCCTCTCTCTCTCTCACACACACTCGCCTTTCTCCCTCTCTCACACACACATACATTCGCCTCTCTCTCTCACACACACACACTCGCCTCTCTCTCTCTCACACACACTCGCCTCTCTCTCTCTCTCTCACACACACTCGCCTTTCTCCCTCTCTCACACACACATACATTCGCCTCTCTCTCTCACACACACACACTCGCCTCTCTCTCTCTCTCTCACACACACACTCGCCTCTCTCTCTCACACAGACACTCGCCTTTCTCCCTCTCGCACACACTCGCCCCTCTCTCGCACACACACTTGCCCCTCTCTCACACACACACTCGCCCCTCTCTCTGATGCACACACACTCGCCTCTCTCTCTCTCACACACACACTCGCCTCTCTCTCTCTCACACACACACACATCTCATTTTCACATGCACACACTCATCTTTCTCTCTCTCTCAAAGACACATGCTCTCACCTCTCCTTCATCCTCACACACATTCCACATCTCTCTCTCATACACATAGATGCATACATATATACTCACATGACTCTCTCCATTCCTCTGAATCCACCTCCCTTCCACCCAGGCCTCTTGGTCAACCTTCTCCCCCAACTGGCCACTGCTCATTGTTCAACCTGAGCAAGCAGAAAGGGAATGATTCGAGTGAGGAGAGCTGAGGGTAAGAGAGTTTGATTTTTTACATTACTTTTTCGTGTTTTTTTTCCCAATGCAGCAGGAGATAGGAAACCCGAAGTAGGCTGCAGAGAGGCCTGGAAAGGTTTTTTGCCCAATAAATTTGAACAGGGAGGAAACCCGAGACTCTACAATTGTAGAGTCTCCCACCCTCCCCCTCCTCTAACCTAAAAAAAAAGACCCATAGTGAGAGCAGGTAAGCTTTTTTTTTCTCTCTTTCCTTCTTAGTAAGGGAAGTTAGCAGGGATAGAAATCATAGAAACCCTACAGTGCAGAAGGAGGCCATTCGGCCCATCGAGTCTGCACCGACCACAATCCCACCCAAGCCCTACCCCCACATATTTACCCACTACTCTACACATCCCAGGACTCTAAGGGGCAATTTTTAACCTGGCCAATCAACCTAACCCGCACATCTTTGGACTGTGGGAGGAAACCGGAGCACCCGGAGGAAACCCACGCAGACACGAGGAGAATGTGCAAACTCCACACAGACAGTGACCCGAGCCGGGAATCGAACCCGGGACCCTGGAGCTGTGAAGCAGCAGTGCTAACCACTGTGCTACCGTGCCGCCCTGATGTCAGTGGAGGCAGTGTAATCCTGTGGGATGTTTGTGATGAGGGACACCAGTGTCCCGGCTGAGTACACCCGCAGGAAGTGCACCCAATTCCAGCTCAGTGAAGACCGTGTTAGGGATCTGGAGCTGGAACTGGATGAACTCAGGATCATTTGGGAGGCAGAGGCAGCTATAGATAGAAGCTACAGGGAGGTAGCTACTCCTAGAAATAATGATACGTGGGTGACGGCTAGAAGGGGTAAGAAGCAGTCAGAGCAGCGATTCCCTGGATCCCCTGTTCCTCTGTGTAACAAGTATTCTGTTTTGGATACTGTTGTGGGAGATGATTTAACAGGGATAAGCCATGGGGTACAGGTCTCTGGCACAGAGTCTGATCTTGTTGCTCAGAAGGGAAGGGGGGGGAGGAGTAGAGCATTAGTTATTGAGGACTCCACAGTTAGGGGGACAGATAGGAGATTCTGCGGGAACGAGAGAGACTCGCGGCTGGTGTGTTGCCTCCCAGGTGCCGGGGTCCGTGATGTTTCGGATCGTGTTTTTGGGATCCTTAAGGGGGAGGGGGACCAGCCCCAAGTTGTGGTCCAAATAGGCACCCAAGACATAGGTAGGAAAAGGGATGGGGATGTAAGGCAGAAATTCAGGGAGTTAGGGTGGAAGCTTAGGGCTAGGACAAACAGAGTTGTTATCTCTGGTTTGTTACCCGTGCCATGTGATAGTGAGGAGAGGAATAGGGAGAGAGAGCAGTTGAACACGTGGCTACAGGGATGGTGCAGGAGGGAGGGATTTAGATACCTGGACAATTGGGGCTCATTCTGGGGCAGGTGGGACCTCTACAAATGGGATGGTCTACACCTGAACCAGATGGGTACCAATATCCTGGGGGGGAAATTTGCTAATGCTCTTCGGGAGGGTTAAAAATAATTCAGCAGAGGGATGGGAACCTGAATTGTAGCTCCGGTGTACAGGAGGGTGAGAGTAGTGAGGTCATGGATAGGGTTTCAGGGTCGCAGGAGTGCACCGGCAGGCAGGAAGGTGGTTTGAAGTGTGTCTACTTCAACGCCAGGAGCATCCGGAATAAGATGGGTGAACTTGCAGCATGGGTTGCTACCTGGGACTTCGATGTTGTGGCCATCTCGGAGACATGGATAGAGCAGGGACAGGAATGGTTGTTGCAGGTTCCGGGGTTTAGATGGTTCAGTAAGGGCAGGGAAGGTGGTAAAAGAGGTGGAGGTGTGGCATTGTTAGTCAAGGACAGTATTACAGTGGCAGGAAGTATGTTTGATGAGGACTCGTCTACTGAAGTAGTGTGGGCTGAGGTTAGAAACAGGAAAGGAGAGATCACCCTGTTGGGAGTTTTCTATAGGCCTCCGAAAAGTTCCAGAGATGTAGAGGAAATGATTGCAAAGATGATTCTGGATAGGAGCGAAAGTAACAGGGTAGTTGACTGGAAAAGCTATAGTTCGAGTACTTTAGAGGGGTCAGTTTTTGTCCAATGTGTGCAGAAGGGTTTCCTGACGCAGTATGTAGATAGACCAACAAGAGGCGAGGCCACATTGGATTTGGTACTGGGTAATGAGTCAAACCAGGTGTTAGATTTGAAGGTAGATGAGCACTTTGGTGATAGTGACCACAATTCAGTTATGTTTACTTTAGCGATGGAAAGGGATAGGTATATACCGAAGGGCAGGCGTTATAGCTGGGGGAAAGGAAATTATGATGCGATTAGGCGAGATTTAGGATGCATAGGTTGGGGAAGGAAACTGCAGGGGATGGGCACAATTGAAACGTGGAGCTTGTTCAAGGAACAGCTACTGCGTGTCCTTGATAAATATGTACCAGTCAGGCAGGGAGGAAGTGGCCGAGTGAGGGAACCGTGGTTTACTAAAGAAGTTGAATCTCTTGTGAAGATGAAGAAGGAGACTTATGTAAAGATGAGACGTGAAGGCTCAATTAGGGCACTTGAGAGTTACAAGTTAGCCAGGAAGGACCTAAAGAGAGAGTTAAGAAGAGCCAGGCGGGGACATGAGAAGTCTTTGGCTGGTAGAATCAAGGAAAACCCTAAAGCTTTCTATAGGTATGTCAGGAATAAAAGAATGACTAGGGTAAGATTAGGGCCAGTCAAGGACAGTAGTGGGAAGTTGTGCGTGGAGTCTGAAGAGATAGGAGAGGCGCTAAATGAATATTTTTCATCAGTATTCACACAATGTTGTCGAGGAGAATACTGAGATACAGGCTATTGGACTGGACGGGATTGAGGTTCATAAGGAGGAGGTGTTAGCAATTCTGGAAAGTGTGAAAATAGATAAGTCCCCTGGGCCAGATGGGATTTATCCTAGGATTCTCTGGGAAGCTAGGGAGGAGATTGCAGAGCCTTTGGCTTTGATTTTTATGTCGTCATTGTCTACAGGAATAGTGCCAGAAGACTGGAGGATAGCAAATGTTGCCCCCTTGTTCAAGAAGGGGAGTAGAGACAACCCTGGTAATTATAGACCAGTGAGCCTTACTTCTGTTGTGGGCAAATTTTGGAAAGGATTATAAGAGATAGGATTTATAATCATCTAGAAAGGAATAATTTGATTAGGGATAGTTGATACGGTTTTGTGAAGGGTAGGTCGTGCCTCACAAACCTTATTGAGTTCTTTGAGAAGGTGACCAAAGAGGTGGATGAGGGTAAAGCGGTTGATGTGGTGTATATGGATTTCAGTAAAGCGTTTGATGAGGTTCCCCACGGTAAGCTATTGCAGAAAATACGGACGCATGGGATTGAGGGTGATTTAACGGTTTGGATCAGGAATTGGCTAGTTGTAAGATGAGAGAGGGTGGTGGTTGATGGGAAATGTTCATCCTGGAGTTCAGTTACTATGGTGTACCGCAAGGATCTGTTTTGGGGCCACTGCTGTTTGTCATTCTTATAAATGACCTGGATGGGCGTAGAAGGATGGGTTCGTAAATTTGCGGATGACACTAAAATCGGTGGAGTTGTGGACAGTGCGGAAGGTTGTTGCTGGTTACAGAGGGACATAGATAAGCTGCAAGAGCTGGGCTGAGAGGTGGTAAATGGAGTTTAATGCGGAAAAGTGTGAGGTGATTAACTTTGGAAGGAGTTACAGGAATACAGAGTCCTGGGCTAATGGTAAGATACTTGGTAGTGTGGACGAGCAGAGAGATCTCGGTGTCCATGTGCATAGATCCCTGAAAGTTGGCACTCAGGTTGATAGGGTATTTAAGAAGGCGTACAGTGTGTTAGCTTTTATTGGTAGAGGGATTGAGTTTCGGAGCCAGGAGGTCATGTTGCAGCTGTACAAAACTCTGGTGCGGCTGCACTTGGAGTATTGCGTACAGTTCTGGTCGCCGCATTATAGGAAGGATGTGGAAGTGTTGGAAAGGGTGCAGAGGAGATTTACCAGGATGTTGCCTGGTATGCTGGGAAGTTCTTATGAGGAAAGGCTGAGGGGTTTGAGGTTGTTTTCGTTAGAGAGAAGAAGGTTAAGATAACTCTGTTAACTTTAGGATAGTAATGGACAAGGATGAGTGCTGTCCTACGGGCAGGGTGCTAAATTGGGGGAAGGCTAACGATAGCCGGATTAGGCAGGAATTGGTGGATGTTGATTGGGAGAGGATGTTCGAGGGTAAGTCCGCGTCTGGCATGTGGGAGTCTTTTAAGGAACTATTGATAAGGCTGCAGGATAGGCATGTGCCTGTAAAAAGGAAAGATAGGAAAGGTAGGATTCGAGAGTCGTGGATAACCAGGGAAATTGAGGATCTGATTAAAATGAAAAGGGAGGCGTACGTTAAGTCCAGGCAACAGAAAACAGATGGAGCTCTGGAGGAATACAGAGAGAGTAGGAAAGAACTCAAACGGGGAGTTAGAAGGGCAAAAAGAGGTCACAAGATGTTCTTGGCAGGCAGGATTAAGGAGAATCCTAAGGCATTCTATTCATACGTTAGGAACAAAAGAGTTGTCAGGGAGAAAATCGGACCTCTCAGGGACAAAGGAGGGGAATTATGCTTAGAACCCAAGGGAATAGGGGAGATCCTAAATGAATACTTTGCATCGGTATTCACGAAGGAGAGGGGCGTGTTAACCGGGAGTGTCTCGGAGGGAGGTGTTGACCCGTTAGAGAAAATCTCCATTACAAGAGAGGAAGTGTTAGGTTTTTTAGGGAACATTAAAACTGACAAAGCCCCAGGGCCTGATGGCATTTATCCTCGACTGCTCAGGGAGACGAGAGATGAAATTGCTGGGCCTCTGACGGAAATCTTTATCGCTTCTTTGGACACGGGTGAGGTCCCTGAGGATTGGAGGATAGCAAATGTGGTCCCGTTGTTTAAGAAGGGTAGCAGGGATAACCCAGGAAATTATAGGCCAGTGAGCTTGATGTCCGTGGTAGGGAAGTTGTTGGAGAGGATTCTTAGATACAGGATGTATGTGCATTTAGAACGGAACAATCTCATTAGTGACAGACAGCATGCTTTTGTAAGAGGGAGGTCGTGCCTTACAAATTTGGTGGAGTTTTTTGAGGAAGTGACAAAAAACGGTTGATGAAGGAAGGGCCGTGGATGTCGTCTATATGGATTTCAGTAAGGCATTTGACAAAGTCCCACATGGCAGGTTGGTTAAGAAGGTTAAGGCTCATGGGATACAAGGAGAAGTGGTTAGATGGGTGGAGAACTGGCTTGGCCATAGGAGACAGAGGGCAGTGGTCGAAGGGTCTTTTTCCGGCTGGAGGTCTGTGACCAGTGGTGTTCCGCAGGGCTCTGTACTGGGACCTCTGCTATTTGTGATATATATAAATGATTTGGAAGAAGGTGTAACTGGTGTAATCAGCAAGTTTGCGGATGACACGAAGATGGCTGGACTTGCGGATAGCGAAGAGCATTGTCGGGCAATACAGCAGGATATAGATAGGCTGGAAAATTGGGCGGAGAGGTGGCAGATGGAGTTTAATCCGGATAAATGCGAAGTGATGCATTTTGGAAGAAATAATGTAGGGAGGAGTTATACAATAAATGGCAGAGTCATCAGGAGTATAGAAACACAGAGGGACCTAGGGTGTGCAAGTCCACAAATCCTTGAAGGTGGCAACACAGGTGGAGAAGGTGGTGAAGAAGGCATATGGTATGCTTGCCTTTATAGGACGGGGTATAGAGTATAAAAGCTGGAGTCTGATGATGCAGCTGTATAGAACGCTGGTTGGGCCACATTTGGAGTACTGCGTCCAGTTCTGGTCGCCGCACTACCAGAAGGACGTGGAGGCGTTAGAGAGAGTGCAGAGTAGGTTTACCAGGATGTTGCCTGGTATGGAGGGTCTTAGCAATGAGGAGAGATTGGGTAAACTGGGGTTGTTCTCCCTGGAAAGACGGAGAACGAGGGGAGATCTAATAGAGGTGTACAAGATTATGAAGGGGATAGATAGGGTGAACGGTGGGAAGCTTTTTCCCAGATCAGAAGTGACGTTCACGAGGGGTCACGGGCTCAAGGTGAGAGGGGCGAAGTATAACTCAGATATTAGAGGGATGTTTTTTACACAGAGGGTGATGGGGGCCTGGAATGCGCTGCCAAGTAGGGTGGTGGAGGCAGGCACGCTGACATCATTTAAGACTTACCTGGATAGTCACATGAGCAGCCTGGGAATGGAGGGATACAAATGATTGGTCTAGTCGGACCAAAGAGCGGCACAGGCTTGGAGGGCCGAAGGGCCTGTTTCCTGTGCTGTACTGTTCTTTGTTGTTTGTTCTTTGTTCTTTATGTGACTTAATAGAGGCATACAAGATGATCAGAGGATTAGACAGGGTGGATAGTGAGAGCCTTTTTCCTCGGATGGTGATGGCTAACACGAGGGGACATAGCTTTAAATTGAGGGGTGAGAGATATAGGACAGATGTTAGAGGTAGGTTCTTTACTCAGAGAGTAGTAAGGGCGTGGAATGCCCTGCCTGCAGCAGTAGTGGACTCGTCAACATTAAGGGCATTTAAATGGTCATTGCATAAACATATGGATGATATTGGAATAGTGTAGGTTAGATGGGCTTTAGATTGCTTTCACAGGTCAGCGCAACATCGAGGGCCGAAGGGCCTGTACTGCGCTGTTATGTTCTATGTTCTATGTTCCATGCCCCTCCAGACACCCCTGCCCCGGCTGTCCCCATCCTGTCCTCTCCCAACCCCACCCTGGTCTCGGCATCTACCAACCCTATCCTGGCCCGGGCCTCTTCCCTCACCTCAGCCTTGATGTCTCCCGTCCCACCCCGACCTCCCCGTCCCAGCCCGACCTCGGCTTCCCCCGTCCCACCCCGACCTCCCCCGTCCCACCCTGACCTCGACCTCCCCCGTCCCACCCCGACATCGGCCTCCCCGTCCCACCCCGACCTCGGCCTCCCCGTCCCACCCTGACCTCGACCTCCCCCGTCCCACCCTGACCTCGACCTCCCCCGTCCCACCCCGACATCGGCCTCCCCGTCCCACCCCGACCTCGGCCTCCCCGTCCCACCCTGACCTCGACCTCCCCCGTCCCACCCTGACCTCGACCTCCCCCGTCCCACCCCGACATCGGCCTCCCCGTCCCACCCCGACCTCAGCCTCCCCGTCCCACCCTGACCTCGGCTCCCCGTCCCACCCCGACCTCGGCCTCCCCGTCCCACCCCGACCTCCCCCGTCCCACCCTGACCTCGACCTCCCCCGTCCCACCCCGACCTCGGCCTCCCCGTCCCACCCCGACCTCGGCCTCCCCGTCCCACCCCGACTTCGGCTCCCCGTCCCACCCCGACCCCGTCCCACCCCGACCTCGGCCTCCCCCGTCCCCCCCCGACCTCGGCCTCGCCCGTCCCACCCCGACCTCCCCCGTCCCACCCTGACCTCGGCCTCCCCGTCCCACCCCGACCTCGGCCTCCCCCGTCCCCCCCCGACCTCGGCCGCCCCCGTCCCACCCCGACCTCCCCCGTCCCACCCTGACCTCGGCTCCCCGTCCCACCCCGACTTCGGCCTCCCCGTCCCACCCCCGACCTCGGCCTCCCCCGTCCCCCCCCCGACCTCGGCCTCCCCCGTCCCACCCTGACCTCGGCCTCCCCGTCCCACCCCGACCTCGGCCTCCCCCGTCCCCCCCCGACCTCGGCCGCCCCCGTCCCACCCCGACCTCCCCCGTCCCACCCTGACCTCGGCTCCCCGTCCCACCCCGACTTCGGCCTCCCCGTCCCACCCCCGACCTCGGCCTCCCTCGTCCCCCCCCCGACCTCGGCCTCCCCCGTCCACCCCCCGACCTCGGCCTCCCCCGTCCCACCCCGACCTCGGCCTCCCCCGTCCCACCCCGACCTCAGCCTCCCCCGTCCCACCCCGACCTCGGCTTCCCCCGACCCACCCCGACCTCGGCCTTCCCGTCCCACCCCGACCTTGGCTTCCCCTGTCCCACCCCGACCTCGGCCTCCCCCGTCCCACCCCGACCTCAGCCTCCCCCGTCCCACCCCGACCTCGGCCTCCCCGTCCCACCCCGACCTCGGCCTCCCCCGTCCCACCCCGACCTCGGCCTCCCCCGTCCCACCCCGACCTCCCCCGTCCCACCCTGACCTCGGCCTCCCCTGTCCCACCCTGACCTCGGCCTCCCCCGTCCCACCCTGACCTCGGCCTCCCCCCTCCCACCCCGACCTCGGCCTCCCCCGTCCCACCCCGACCTTGGCCTCCCCCGTCCCACCTTGACCTCAGCCTCCCCCGTCCCACCCCGACATCGGCCTCCCCCCTCCCACCCCGACCTCCCCCGTCCCACCTTGACCTCGGCCTCCCCCGTCCCACCTTGACCTCGGCCTCCCCCGTCCCACCCTGACCTCGGCCTCCCCCGTCCCACCTTGACCTCGGCCTCCCCCGTCCCACCCCGACCTCGGCCTCCCCCGTCCCACCCCGACCTCGGCCTCCCCCGTCCCACCCCGACCTCGGCCTCCCCCGTCCCACCCCGACCTCGGCCTCCCCCGTCCCACCCCGACCTCGGCCTCCCCCGTCCCACCCCGACCTCGGCCTCCCCCGTCCCACCCTGACCTCGGCCTCCCCCGTCCCACCCCGACCTCGGCTCCCCGTCCCACCCCGACCTCGGCCTCCCCATCCCACCCCGACCTTGGCCTCCCCCGTCCCACCTTGACCTCAGCCTCCCCCGTCCCACCCCGACCTCGGCCTCCCCCGTCCCACCCCGACCTCCCCCGTCCCACTCCGACCTCCCCCGTCCCACCCCGACCTCGGCCTCCCCCGTCCCACCCCGACCTCCCCCGTCCCACCCCGACCTCGGCTCCCCGTCCCACCCCGACCTCCCCCGTCCCACCCCGACCTCCCCCGTCCCACTCCGACCTCCCCCGTCCCACTCCGAACTCGGCCTCACCTGCTGCACTCTGACCTCAGACTTTCCGCCCCAGCCCTGGCTTTGGTTTCTCCCGTCCCACCCCATTTCTGCGGCCTGCCTTACTCTGCCACCTGCTCTGCCATTAAGTCGCCTTCACTCTCCGCCTCGCCTATGACTTTCAACCCTGATTGGATGAGCTGGCAATCTCAGTGCATTGACTGCGGATAGGCTGGCTGATGCACCTATCACTAGCCAATGCAATGTGAAAACTGTCTTTTATTAGACAAGGTGGAAAGACATGAGCAGCCTGGGAATGGAGGGATACAAACGATTGGTCTCGTTGGACCAAGGAGCGGCACAGGCTTGGAGGGCCGAAGAGCCTGTTTCCTGTGCTGTACTGTTCTTTGTTCTTTTTTATCAAATTTAAAACATTGTGGACCTACTGTGGAAACCCTGGATTATTCCCTGGAACGCCAAGGTTCCGTAGAACCCAGTTTGGAAAACACTGCCTTAACTGAAGTGTAAAACTCCTTCCCAAATTCTGACCGGTTGTATCCATGGTCACCTGACCAATGTCAAATGTGTGCCTTTAATCTCCTTCAAAGGAGAATTTATCGTCAAGGAGTCCCCTCAAACCAAAACATAGCTCCAAAAATCAAAAAGTAGTCCTCAAGAAAAGTTTCAAAAAGAGTCCTGCAAAAAACCATTTTGATCCCTGACTCAAGGAGTTAAAAAAAATCTCAAATACAAAGAACAAAAGAACAAAGAACAATACAGCACAGGAACAGGCCCTTCGGCCCTCCAAGCCCGCGCCGCTCCCCGGTCCAGGATTGAATCCTGAATCCAGGATCCCCGCCCAATTTTCCAGCCTATCTACATACCAATATCCTATCCACCGAGCTGTCCCTCACAGCTACGATGCTTTGTTCATTACAACCTATTAACTCACCCCCATCCCCCTATTCCAGACCATGTGATCCCCAGGGAGAGGCGAAAACCCAGAGTGAAAAACCCCAGGGCCAATATGGGGAAAAAAAAAATCTGGGAAATTCCTCTCCGACCCCCTGAGGCGATCGAAACGAGTCCAGGAGATCACAATGGCCCTGATCGGAAAATGCTTCCCAATCCTAGTCATTTCCACTTCCATGAACACCATATGAATTCCCTGCCCCCGAGACAGGTTCCCAACTATCCGCAGTCTCGCTCTGTACTGGCACCAGCAAGATGATCATAGAATGAAGCCTTGAAACGAGAAACAAGGAACAATTAGCCCGCGCCGCTCCCTGGTCCAAACTAGACCACTCTTTTGTATCCCTCCATTCCCACTCTGGTCATATAGCTGTCTAGATAAGTCTTAAAAGTTCCCAGTGTGTCCGCCTCCACCACCTTGCCCGGCAACACATTCCAGGCCCCCACGACCCTCTGTGTGAAATATGTCCTTCTGATATCTGTGTTAAACCTCCCCCACTTCAAAGAACAAAGAACAAAGAACAGTACAGCACAGGAAACAGGCCTTCGGCCCTCCAAGCCTGTGCCGCTCCTTGGTCCAACTAGACCAATCGTTTGTATCCCTCCATTCCCAGGCTGCTCATGTGACCATCCAGGTAAGTCTTAAACGATGTCAGCGTGCCTGTCTCCACCACCCTACTTGGCAGCGCATTCCAGGCCCCCACCACCCTCTGTGTAAAAAACGTCCCTCTGATGTCTGAGTTATACTTCGCCCCTCTCAGCTTGAGCCCGTGACCCCTCGTGATCGTCACCTCCGACCTGGGAAAAAGCTTCCCACTGTTCACCCTATCTATACCCTTCATAATCTTGTATACCTCTATTAGATCTCCCCTCATTCTCCGTCTTTCCAAGGAGAACAACCCCAGTCTACCCAATCTCTCCTCATAGCTAAGACCCTCCATACCAGGCAACATCCTGGTAAACCTTCTCTGCACTCTCTCCAATGCCTCCACGTCCTTCTGGTAGTGTGGCGACCAGAACTGGACGCAGTACTCCAAATGCGGCCTAACCAGCGTTCTATACAGCTGCATCATCAGACTCCAGCTTTTATACTCTATACCCCGTCCTATAAAGGCAAGCATACCATATGCCTTCTTCACCACCTTCTCCACCTGTGTTGCCACCTTCAAGGATTTGTGGACTTGCACACCTAGGTCCCTCTGTGTTTCTATACTCCTGATGACTCTGCCATTTATTGTATAACTCCTCCCTACATTATTTCTTCCAAAATGTATCACTTCGCATTTATCCGGATTAAATTCCATCTGCCACCTCTCCGCCCAATTTTCCAGCCTATCTATATCCTGCTGTATTGCCCGACAATGCTCTTCGCTATCCGCAATTCCAGCCATCTTTGTGTCATCCGCAAACTTGCTGATTACACCAGTTACACCTTCTTCCAAATCATTTATATATATCACAAATAGCAGAGGTCCCAGTACAGAGCCCTGCGGAACACCACTGGTCACAGACCTCCAGCCGGAAAAAGACCCTTCGACCACTACCCTCTGTCTCCTATGGCCAAGCCAGTTCTCCACCCATCGAGCCACTTCTCCTTGTATCCCATGAGCCTTAACCTTCTTAACCAACCTGCCATGTGGGACTTTGTCAAATGCCTTACTGAAATCCATATAGACGACATCCACGGCCCTTCCTTCATCAACCGTTTTTGTCACTTCCTCAAAAAACTCCACCAAATTTGTAAGGCCCGACCTCCCTCTTACAAAACCATGCTGTCTGTCACTAATGAGATTGTTCCGTTCTAAATGCACATACATCCTGTCTCTAAGAATCCTCTCCAACAACTTCCCTACCACGGACGTCAAGCTCACCGGCCTATAATTTCCTGGGTTATCCCTGCTACCCTTCTTAAACAACGGGACCACATTCGCTATCCTCCAATCCTCAGGGACCTCACCCGTGTCCAAAGAAGCGACAAAGATTTCCATCAGAGGCCCAGCAATTTCCTCTCTCGTCTCTCTGAGCAGTCGAGGATAGATGCCATCAGGCCCTGGGGCTTTGTCAGTTTTAATGTTCCCTAAAAAACCTAACACTTCCTCTCTCGTAATGGAGATTTTCTCTAACGGGTCAACACCTCCCTCCGAGACACTCCCGGTTAACACGCCCCTCTCCTTCGTGAATACCGATGCAAAGTATTCATTTAGGATCTCCCCTATTCCCTTGGGTTCTAAGCATAATTCCCCTCCTTTGTCCCTGAGAGGTCCGATTTTCTCCCTGACAACTCTTTTGTTCCTAACGTATGAATAGAATGCCTTAGGATTCTCCTTAATCCTGCCTGCCAAGAACATCTCGTGCCCTCTTTTTGCCCTTCTAACTCCCCGTTTGAGATCTTTCCTACTCTCTCTGTATTCCTCCAGAGCTCCATCTGTTTTCAGTTGCCTGGACTTAACGTACGCCTCCCTTTTCATTTTAATCAGATCCTCAATTTCCCTGGTTATCCACGGCTCTCGAATCCTACCTTTCCTATCTTTCCTTTTTACAGGCACATGCCTATCCTGCAGCCTTATCAATAGTTCCTTAAAAGACTCCCACATGCCAGACGCGGACTTACCCTCGAACATCCTCTCCCAATCAACATCCACCAATTCCTGCCTAATCCGGCTATAGTCAGCCTTCCCCCAATTTAGCACCCTGCCCGTAGGACAGCACTCATCCTTGTCCATTACTATCCTAAAGTTAACAGAGTTGTGGTCACTATTTGCCACATGTTCCCCTACCGAAACTTTGACGACCTGACCGGGCTCATTTCCCAGAACTAGGTCCAGTATAGCCCCCTCTCTAGTCGGGCTATCTACATACTGTTCCAAAGAACCTTCCAGTACGCATTTTACAAATTCCTCCCCGTCCGGTCCCCCAGCTCTAAGCACTTTCCAGTCTGTGCCAGGGAAATTAAAGTCCCCCACTACAACAACGCTATGTTTTCTGCACCTATCCAGAATCTCCTGACATATCCTTTCCTCCACTTCCCGTGGGCTGTTGGGTGGTCTGTAGTACACCCCCAGCATAGTGACTGCACCCTTCCTGTTTCTGAGTTCCACCCACAGCGACTCAGTACATGACCCCTCTAAGTTGTCTACCCTCTGCACCGCGGTAATATGCTCCTTAACTAATATCGCTACTCCCCCACCTTTTTTAGCCCCTCCTCTGTCTCGCCTAAAACACTGATACCCCGGAATATTCAGCTGCCAGTCCTGTCCTTCTTTTAACCAAGTTTCCGTCACCGCAACCACATCCAAATTCCGCACAAGCATTAAGGCCCTAAGTTCGTCTGTTTTACCCGTTACACTCCTCGCATTGAAGCAGATGCACTCCAGACCTCCAGGCCCAGTCAGGTCCTCCTCCTCTAGAGTGCTCCTCTTCTTAGCTAGTCTTGCCCTGGCCCCCAGCTCGACCCCAGCCTCAGTATTTACTGACCTCCTGTTTTGTTCCCCACCCCCCTGCCACACTAGTTTAAATCCTGCCGAAACACTCGAGCAAAACTCCCAGCCAGGATATTTGCTCCCTTCCAGTTAAGGTGTAACCCATCCTTTCTGTACAGTTGCCATCCTGACTTGAAGATTTCCCAGTTATCTATGAATTTAAAACCCTCCCTCTTGCACCAGTTCTTTAGCCACGCGTTCAACTGTAGAATCTCCCTGTTCCGAGCCTCACTTGCACTAGGCACCGGGAGCAGTCCAGAGATTGCTACACTGGAGGTCTTACTTTTTAGCCTAGCACCCAACTCCCTGAATTTCTCTCGTATGACCCCCCTGCTCTTCCTACCTACATCATTTCCCCCAATGTGTACAATCACATCCGTTTGACTACCTTCCTTTTTAAATATGCTTCCTACCCTCTCGGAGACATCCAGTACCCCGGCACCAGGGAGGCAGACTACCATCCTGGATTCTCGTTCAGTCCCACAGAAGCGCCTGTCCGTGCCTCTAACTATTGCGTCCCCCACAACTATCGCTCTCCTAAACCCCTTCTTTCCCTTCCGGACCCCTGAGCCTGTCCCCGTGGAGGCGATCTGGTCCTCGTGGCTTACCCCTGGAGGGTCATCCCCCTCCACAGAATCCAAAACAATATACCTATTGTGGAGGGGGACAACCACAGGGGATCCCTCCACAGACTGTTCACTCCCTTCCCTTCTCCCATCTGTTGCCCATCCTTTTCTCTTATGGGAGACTGCCACTGGGGTGCTTTCTGGCACATCACCCTTCTGACTATTACCCCTCCTAACCGTGACCCACGTGTCTTCCTTCCGAGACCCTGGTGTCACTACCTGACTATAACTTTTATCTATGACTCTCTCATTTTCCCTAACTAAACTGAGTTCATCGAGCCTCAGCTCCAGCTCCCTTACACGATCCTTCAGGAGATGCAGTTCCACACATCTGGCACAGATATGGACTTCCGGGAGGCAAGTTGTCTCCAGGAACTCCCACATCCCACACCGAATGCAGTATACTGGCCTCCCACTCATACCAGCCATGTCCTTTTTAGTTTTGGGGATAAAACAAAAAGGGGGTGTAACCGAAGAAAAACAAACAAACAACCTTCCTCGCCGAAGCCCTGTGAGTCAAAGCCCTTTTAGCTCTCACTCTGTCCCCTGCTCACTCCACTGCCTGCTAACGACGCTGCCCGCTCAAAGGTGCGGCCTACTTTTAAACCCTCCAAAATCTTCCCAGGCTGCTGCTGGGCCTATTTCCTGTTTAGAAAAAAAAAACCTCCGATTTTTTTCACTAATTGAACTGAAAAATAATTAAATAAATTAATTACTCTACTGCAGCCCGAGCAGCACTCCCACAGTGAGACACCAACTGTCTCAATACGATAGAACAGTGGATATGCACCATATCAAAATGTTAGAATTTCAAGTCCCTAGTTGTCTATGTGTTTTTGCTTGAATTGTGATGTTAGTAAATATAAAATTCAACAATCAGGACACGTATCTATGAATGCCAAGTGTGATAAATATAAAATTATGAACATTCTGTGTTAATAATTACATGTTTTAAAGTCATAAGTATGAATTCCAGGATAATTAATCATTGTTCACTCTCAATCATACATGGTCCTGATGCGCGATAAATCACACGGGAGGCAGGATGTACTCGGGAAATAAAGGCTTTTATTGCCAACAATAACAGAGCTACTATGTACAATATACAATCCCAGACTAAAGGGTCACCAGGCAGAGCAGTGACCTTTATACCTCTCCCAGGAGGCGGAGCCAACTGGGGTGTACCATAGGACTATATTAACAGGTAGAACAGCCCAACCCTAACCCCAACAGTAACATATCTACAGACTCATAGTACTGGCCAGACCATGGCTCAGCACCCCTGGTGGTAACCAACAATGGTTCACCACATTCACCCCTCCTTTGAAAACAAAGGCCGGCGGGGTACAAAAACAGAACAACTGTTCATCTGTCTATAAGTTCAAACGGTTTGGGGGACCGCACCGTCGCTGCGACCTCCTCAACACCGGTGATGACGCCGGTTCAGGCAATCGCGGTGACCTTCTCTCCAAGGCGGTGTCCAGTGACTCCTCCAGTTCCTCACGGGCCGGTAGACCACGAGGTGGTGACAATCCGCTGGACTCGAGCACGCCTCGAGGTGGCGACAATCTCCTGGACTCAGGCAAGCTGTACACGGGAGTAAGAGAGTTAAGTGGTGGTCCCGATACTGCCCGCGCCGTGTCAGGAGGAGAGATAATGGTCGGGGGGTCCCTAACAGGAGGTGTGGGAGCGACTGGGGTTTCCAAGCCCCCTGCTGGTGCCAGATCTCGAATCGAGACCGTGTCCTCTCACCCGTCAGGATATGCCACATAGGCATATTGAGGGTTGGCGTGGAGGAGATGGACCTGTTCAACCAAAGGGCCGGACTTGCGGGTCCTAACATGCCGCCGCAGGAGGACAGGTCCTGAGTACGTCAACCAAGACGGTAATGAGGTCCCAGAGGAAGACTTCCTAGGGAATGAAAACATTCTCTCATGAGGAGTAGCGTTGGTTGCCGTACACAGGAGTGAGCGTATGGAGTGTACCTCTTGCCAACGGGAGACTGGAAGACTTTTAGACCTCAACGCCAGTAAGACAGCCTTCCAGACTGTAGCATTCTCTCGTTCGACATGTCCGTTACCCCTTGGGTTGTAGCTCGTGGTTCTACTAGAGGCAATCCCATATGAGAGCAGGTATTGCCTCAAGTCATCTCTCATGAACGACGAGCCCCTATCGCTGTGGATATAACAGGGGTAACCGAACAGGGTGAAAAGATCCCGTAATGCCTTAATAACCGTGGCAGCGGTCATATCAGAACAGGGAATGACAAAAGGGAATCGTGAGAACTCATCAATCACATTGAGGAAGTACACGTTCCGATCTGTCGAGGGAAGGGGGCCCTTGAAGTCCACACTCAGTCTTTCGAAGGGACGAGTGGCCTTAATGAGGTGTGCCCTGTCAGGTTGGTAGAAGTGTGGTTTGCATTCCGCGCATACCCGGCAGCTTCTGGTTATGGACCTGACATCCTCCACCGATTAGGGTAGATTCCGGGCCTTTATGAAGTGGAAGAGCCGAGTGACCCCCGGATGGCAGAGGTCATTGTGGAGAGCATGCAATCGATTCTCCTGCATACTAGCGCATGTTCCACACGACAGGGCGTCCGAGGGCTCGTTGAGCTTCCCTGGACGGTACATGATATCATAATTGTAGGTGGAGAGTTCGATTCTCCACCTCAAGATTTTATCATTCTTGATCTTACCCCGTAACGTGTTTTTGAACATGAACGCCACGGACCGCTGGTCCGTGAGCAGAGTGAACCGTTTTCCCACCAAGTAATGGCGCCAATGCTGAACGGCCTCCACAATGGCCTGGGCCTCCTTTTCCACCGCAGAATGCCGAATTTCAGGGCCTTGGAGGGTGCGAGAGAAAAAGGCGACGGGCCTGCCCGCCTGGTTAAGTGTGGCGGCCAGGGCGAAATCAGATGCATCACTCTCCACCTGGAAGGGGATGGACTCATCGATAGCGTGCATCGTGGCTGTCGCGATGTCGGCTTTTATTCCTGCAAAGGCTAAGCGAGCCTCTGTTGTTAGGGGAAAGGAGGTAGACTTGATGAGCGGACGGGCTTTGTCCGCGTAATTGGGAACCCACTGTGCATAGTATGAGAAGAAGCCTAAGCATCTTCTCAGTGCTTTTATGCTAGTGGGCAGGGGAAGTTCGAGGAGGGGACGCATACGGTCTGGATCAGGGCCAAGGACCCCGTTTTCCACCACGTATCCGAGGATAGCTAGGCGGCGTGTGCGAAATGCACACTTCTCCCTGTTGTAGGTCACATTCAGGCGAGATGCAGTGCGTAAGAATCTAAGAAGGTTGGCATCGTGGTCCTGCTGGTCATGGCCGCAGATGGTGACGTTATCCAGGTACGGGAAGGTAGCCCGCAGCCCGTTCTGGTCCACCATTCAGTCCATAGCACGCTGGAAGACCGAGACCCCATTCGTGACACCAAAGGAACCCTTAAAAAGTGGTACAGGCGACCATCCGCCTCAAAGGCCGTGTATTGTCGGTCCTCTGGGCGAATGGGGAGCTGGTGATAAGCAGATTTTAAGTCGATGGTGGAGAACACCCGGTACTGCGCAATCTGATTGACCATGTCAGATATGCGCAGGAGGGGATACGCATCCAGCTGCGTGTATCTGTTAATGGTCTGACTATAGTCTATGACCATCCGGGGTTTGTTCCCATTCTTAACCACCACGACTTGCGCTCTCCAAGGACTAGCGCTAGGTTGGATGATCCCTTCCTTGAGGAGCCGCTGAACTTCAGATTGAATGAAGATCCGATCCTCAGCACTGTAACGCCTGCTCTTTGTTGCGATGGACTTGCAGCCTGGCACGAGATTCTGGAATAGGGAGGGTGTGGTAATCCTGAGCGTCGAGAGACTACATGTGGAGCGCGTTGGGCAATTTAGAGGCTGCGGGTCTCCCACTGAAAGCGGAGGGAGTGGCCCATCGTACTGCAGGGTTACACTCTTCAAGTGGACCATAAAATCTAGTCCTCGGAGTATCGGCGCGCAAAGGTGCGGTAACACAAGGAGCCTGAAGTTCTCGTAAACCGTGCCCTGCACCGTCAGGTTGACCACGCAGCTCCCTAGCACGGTGACAGACCGGGACCTTGACGCCATCGAAATTGTCTGCTTGACAGTCCGAATCTGGAGACCACACCGCTTCACGGTGTCAGTGTGAATGAAGCTCTCCGTGCTCCCGCTGTCAAACAAACAATAAATCTGGCGTCCGTTTACCTGTATGTCCATCATGGACTTGTCGAGTCTGTGATGCTTGGCCTGGTCCAGGATGATTGACGCCACCGTTGGTTCGTGGGCGCAACTGAAGGCAGCTGAGATGGTTGATGACGGCCCCTGCTGGTCATTCGCGGTCGGTGCCGACCAAAATGGCTGCCCCCATAGGTCGCACGTGGTCGATGGCGCCAAAACCGGCGGCCCCTGCAGGTCGCACGTGTCTTGCGACTCCGTCGTTAGGAATGGCGACGTCCTGGAATCGCACGTGGTGGAAGACCTTGAAGACGCAGAAGACAAGGAGGCCGGCTCCGGGGAATCACACGCCGCACTGCTGTTTTTGGAGGGAGGTTTGGTCCGGCATACTTTGGAATAATGTCCCTTCTTGCCGCAGGCGGAGCACAACACCCCTTTAGCTGGACATCACTGCCGAGGGTGTTTCACCCCCCCCCACAGAAGTAACACCGCGGGCCACCTGGAGCTGCTGCCGTCGTCAGGTCCGAGGCTGGAAACGCAATCGCGCAGTTTTTCGGTCCCGCTGAATAAAGTGGAGTCTGCGGCTGCCCCTGCCACAATGTCCCCACGCGGTCATCGGGGTACATCTCCAGACTTTTGGAGGCCGTTTCTAGAGCGTCAGCTAACTCTATGGTTTTAGTGAGATCGAGGTTACCTTGCTCCAACAGCCGAAGGCGGATGTACGACGAGCCGATTCCCGCCACGAACGCATCTCGAACTAAGTCGCACATGTACTGGGCTGCTGACACTGATTTGCAGTTGCAGGCTCTGGCTAGCTGCTGAAGTTCACACACGTACTGTTCCGTCGTTTCGCCGGGCTGCCGCTGTCGAGTGGCTAGAAGGTGTCGAGCATGGATCTCATTCGGCGGTTTGTTGTATCGCTTTTTGAGAAGCTCGAGGGCCCCTTTGTAGTCGGGGGCCTCACGGATCGCTAAGTATACAGCGTCGCTTACCCTCGCGTGGAGGACCCGGAGTCTGTCGGCGTCGTCGGTGACCGCTGCGGAGGCGTCGAGGTAATATTGGAAACACTTCAACCAGTGGTCGAAAGTGTTCGATGCTCCCGCCGCACGTGGGTCCAACGTAAGCCGTTCGGGTTTCAGCATTTGCTCCATGTTTTCTTTTGTTTTTTTTTCAAAAAAAAGAATTTACTTGTTGGCAATAAAATTG